>NW_027044937.1:0-61996 GCF_964019385.1 Sycon ciliatum | reverse complement strand
TACAGGGAGTGTTGTCCACATAAAGACTCTTTATAGTTGATTTCAAAGTTTGGACTCCGTACAGTTGATTGTGGACCAATGGACTCTATATAGGGTGAAGCCAATTGGCTGGACTCTATACAGGGAGTGATGTCCATCTAAACTTTGAGCTCACAAGTTTGGACTCTGTACAGTGGATTTTGGACCAATGGACTCTATATAGGGGTTGGACATCATATAGGGGCTGGACGCTCTACTGAGTCGAACATATATTCTCTGGCAGACCACGACTGCATGTACCAACCGGTCACGGTGTGTGTTTATGATAGTATGTAGGACCCATAGCCGTAAGTGGTTTCAGGGGCTTCAACAAAGGGAAAACACAATCAAGAATGAGACACTTCAATTTCGTTCTTTCATGAACAATGCCAGCAAGAGCATGTGGGGAGAGGGGGGGGGGGGGGGGGAGGGGGGAAGGTCGATATTCCAAAACATGTTGTAGATTGGTACAAATGAATTTATCGTAACGGCGTAGACTGACTGAAAGGGTGAAGAGCCCTGCATGATGATTCTGTGTAGAGTTGGGCATGCATGGATGTGGCGAATGGGATTGTCGGTCTTTTACCTCTTTGTGGTGGGTCTGATCTACTCACCTCCCACAGCTTAGGAGCTGCATCTGCGCCTTGATCCAAGAGGGTGGTGGCGTCCCTGCAGACGCGGACAACTCGGCCTTTGGCCGAGTCTCATGAGAACCGTGAGAAACAATTTGACCACGCATGTAGACCTTATTGTCTTCCAATGTGTCAAGTGATCAACAACTGCTCTTGATAATATCTGTATTTAAGGTGCTTCTGTCTGTTTTTCTTTCCGTCTGCTAGTCCGGTTTTCTTCCTATACACATGCGCCCTTGCATGTGTGTGTGTGTATGTGTGAGTGTGTGCGTATGTGTATGTGTATGTGTGTGCATGTGTATGTGTGTGTGTTTGTGCATGGTCTCATCGCACTAGCGATGGGCGCCCAAGGTCCGAAGTCTGTTTATACGTCTATTTTGTGACTGCGTACGCGCAAGTGTGCCATGTGTGTCCAGTTGCGTACACGTCTCTGTGTCCACATATCTCTTCATGTTCTTATGCATTTTTCCATCTGTATCCCTATCTCTCTGTGGATGGTGACAACATTGATCTCCCATCACTATTACAATTTTGTTTTCAGGTCAATACGTAATCGTCGTCACCACCGTATCGTCTTCTGCCTGAGTACCAGCTTGCTGCTAGCGCTGTTACTGTTCACATTGGGAGTACGTGCAACGGCCAACAGAGCAGCATGCACAGCCATTGCCATGTTGCTGCACTTCCTATTTCTGCTGGCATTTGCGCTGACCTCGTTGGATGCCTTCTTGCTGTACAAACAACTGGTGAATCTGCTAACTGCTGTCAACCAGTCCACTGTGAAAGTAGCGTATGTGGTGACTGCAGGTAAGTCAAATGCATGGCAAGAAATTGGGAACTGTTTTCTGTTTATCACTCTCTTGATAGTTGAGACACATATTTCCAACTCACTGTAAGTCGTAGCACGGTCGAAAAAAAACTCAATCACTTCCAAAAAATCGACGGGTTCGCGTACCGGGCAGGTCAAGAACAAGGAGTCGTACAACTCCCTGGTCAAGAACCACCTTTTCGCTTCGTGGGACGCCACCACCCCATAATCAGTCGTCAGAATCACTTCCAAGCAGAACTTACAGTCTGTTTCAAAAAGATTTGCAATCCTGGTGATCGCCCGGGGAGTTTGCCGTCTTACCGTATGAGCCCTCGAGCGCTGCCTCGAAAAACTCACTGTGAACCCGAAGAAATATTCCGCGCGAATGCATGAAAATGACAACTCACTCACGTCGGTACACGTACGTCTGATTTACAACAAACGAGTTCTTCCTCGTATTGATATGGAGTCAGAGGGGACATGTCGAATGTGTGGTAAATGTTGACGAGCGGGATGGGTCCCAATTCGTTTTGTGCTCAAATAGTTTCTTTGAGCTGTGATGCAATTTACTCTCACCATGTGACGAAAATGACATCGACACAGACTCATTCCCAAGGCTATGATTTGGCAAAGCTATCCGTGTGACTTCGACAACATCTTGAGAAAAGCAGGCGCCTGTGATAGCTGATAGAAGACGGCGTTGACTCCTAAATTCAAATATATTGGCGATCTTGAAATATTAAAATAACTCTCAAAAATAAATCGATGGATCGATGTGCTGGTGTATTTAACAACGCGTAGCTACAGCGCAATGACTTCCGTGTTCACTCACACTGTTTCAGTGTTGTGGGTGTGTTCAGAATCACATGGCGTGATCCAGTCACCAGGGAAATGCCCCCCCCCTTGGTCTTTAGTATGATATGGGGTGGGAATCCGCCCATCGTTTGGATTAAATTTTGTCTTGTAGATCACCAAAACAATGAAAAAACAGTTTGACTCGAAGATAGTTTGGGATTTGAACTCACAACTTCATGGTCAGCAGACAGCATTCATAACCACAAGGCCAAAAAGGAAAGGATAAATCGTGGTTTTTTTATTCAAAAATCGATAATGGTTTCCAGGGCAAATTGTAAACCATGGGAAAGGCCGGAAACCTGGCCGAAATTCTAACTCCTTAACGGCTAGTCCAATTACTCCAAGACCTTCACAGAACAATTTGCCGTGTCCTAACAAGCCATTCTTTGTACTTTGTTGTCCAAATTTCCCTCATCTTCATACTTTTTAAGACCAAAACCTGATTGTAAATCTTTTTGAAATGTACTATAAAACCCGATGTTTCTCTCACACTGTCTAAGACAAACCTGACGTGGATGCCTACTAGAAACAAAGTGGCGGTGGATTTTTTGCTTTTCGGCCTTCTGGAAAGAACGCATTGTCAAACGCGTGACTTCAATTTTAGCTGTGGAACAAAAAATTGCGTCTCACCCCATATGTGCAAGTGCCACACTTTCTTGATCTGGACATGGATTTCCAGTGTTTAACGGTGTAAAAGTGATGTACTGAAGTTGCATTGTATTTGCTGTAAAACGTTATTCTAACATATAAGACTTTAAAAAAGGTTCCTCTCAAAAATATCACCTCAAGTGCACGCATTTTCCAAAGGTTATAGTTGATTTCAATGTGTGTTTTTCTAGGTATGCCACTATTCATTGTTGCCATCTCAGGAGGAATTGGAAGCTTCGACTTGTATGGCAGCGGAATATAGTAAGACGATGATGTGAATTCCTTTAGCGTATCCCTCTCTCGCTTTATGTCTTTCTCTCCCTCCATATCTGTCTCTCTGTCTGTCTTTGTGTCTGGCTGTCTTTATCTCTCTCTCTCAGCATCTCTCTCTGTCTCCCTCTCTCTTTCTTCTAGTGGCACAACTTTGGACTTGCGTATTGTCTATGCTGGGCTTTCCATGCAAGATAAGTCAGATGACACTGGCGATGCAAACCAAAACACATACAAAACCGTGTTGCCAACCGCCCGTATTTGTCCATATTTTTTACGGAAAAACGAAGTTTATCCGCGGTACAGATTTCAATCGAATATCCCGCAAACGTTCACGTGCATGTATAGTCGATTACTAAAACCTTCGTAGCTCCATAGTTCCTTGTTCAAATGCAACAATCGAAGGGTCTACGTTGTAGCAACAAATGCAAGCTGTCCAATGCAATAATCACTGAAGAGATACGATGTCGGACTTCACAGATATTGCGCTCCGTATTCAGGTATTCTTACCACGGAAAATCAAATGTTTGATCGATCTCTTCGCCGTTTTGGGGCGAAATCCCGTTTTGTGTGCTCTTTGAGCGACCGAGCACTTTATAATGATGTAGCCGACTGAGGTTTGAATCGCCTAGAAAAAAGTTGAGCGTTCTGCGATGAAGGAGAGTGGAATGGCGTTGATGGGGCGAATTTGCTTGCATATTAGGCTTAGAGACGATTTTGCTGTGCTACCGCGCCTGATTTGTACCGGCTTCATAATGGAGCTTGGCATCCTAGCGTTGCTCCTGCGAAGCGCTTTCCAACGAGCCCTAAATTGTGCAAATCAAGCAAAGTAGACCAAAGTAATGACCTGGCGAAGTTGAAAATTGTATTCGTAGGCTTCACAAGACGTGAAGCCTGTAGCTGGAAAGGTTGTACAGTATCGTTTTTTTTTCCAAATTTCACTAAATCAGTCAAAAATTTGTCCTGAAGAGAAAAACAACGCCGCAAATCTCTGAAAATTTCTGCCAAATGGCACGGGGCAGTACGCATCGGGGTAGAGGGCACTTGGTAGCACTGTACAATGGTACACACATAACACGCAGTAACACACCACTTAGGATCCTGAACTGTGATGTTTGTTCGTGTTTCTGATTCCTGCAGTTGTTGGATTGCCAACGATACTGTGTTCTACGTAGCGTTCATCGCTCCGATGTGTGTCTGGCTGCTCTCAAATATAGCAGTAATCGTACGAGTAGTAGTCTTGTTGCGCCATCACAGAAGCAGTGCGATAACAGGAAAGGCAAAAGACACGTCCAGTGTGTCGTATCTACTTCGAGTCGTCGTTGCATTGTCAGTTCTGCTAGGAATTTCCTGGCTGTTTGGTGCCCTGGTAGCCGTCTATGATCACCTCGCTCTTCAATTCATCTTTGCCATCACCAACACTCTGCAGGGACTGGGAATCTTTCTACACGTGTCACGTGACGTAGACGTGCGTACCACCTGGCGAGCATCCATTGCATCAGTGCTGCTGCATTTCCCCAGGCTCACAAGCACTTCCCAGCGCTCGACCAACGTAACAGGTAGCGCAGGATCTATACCGAACGCCTCGACCCACCGGCCGGGCAGCAGAAGTGAAAGGAACCCCACCATTGAAAATCCTGCTGCAGAGGGAAGAAACCTGGAGGATCGACAGCTTTCGGAAGAGGATAGGCAGCTGAGTAGTCAGCAATTATCCAGCATCACCAGTCTAACTCCTTTGGTTGGAATTTCTGATACAGGGTCCCTACAAACCACTACATTCCGTCTCAGAAGCACAGGCGAAATGCTGGAACTCTCAGAAACCCAGGAAGAAGGAAGTATGGGTCAGAGAGAAGAAGATGAAGAAGAAGACATTGTGTAACGCTGAGATGATACATTTCCATCACCGATTCTTCTCTGCTACCTCTGTATTCGTGTGTGTGTGTGTATGTGTGTGTGTGGGGGGGGGGGGGTTGTGTACAGAATATTATGTGTAGGTATGTGTGTGTACATGCACACGCGTCCGGGTATACATGTGTGTGTGTGTGTGCATGTGTGCGTATGTGTGTATGCATGTCTATAATTGTGTCTATCTCTGTCTGTTTATGTGTGTGTGTGTGCGCGTGCGTGTGCGTTTGTGTGTGTCTCTCTCTCTATTTATATATATCGCTCTCTCCCCACCCCTTTATCTTTGATTCTGTTCTTTCTGTTTCTCTTTTTTGCGGAGGCTGATGCCCCACAAAAAACCGCGATCCTTCTTACTTCATGTCCGCTTTGCTAGCCTCGGATGACTTTCCTGTGTAACGATTGCTTTCTGTAATGTCGTGTATAAAGGCAGATGCTTACAGCCGTATAAACCGATGTCAGTGCTAGTCTTCTATTCAAGTCAGTCTTCTATTCAAACCACGTATCTCTATGTATGTCAACACTAAACTAGGCTTACGTGCTGACAGTGTATCTTAAACATCAGGCTTGTGTTCTAAAACAAGCTTCTATACAAGACAGGCGGTTATCATGGTTATACAAGACACTACATTATGTAAAAAGTTGTGGACTACCGCAGATGCTGTTAGCTTTGTTTATCCAGTGGAACTCGCCTAGTACGAACATGTACAGTAGAACCTGGTGTAAGCGACCTCTGTGTTTAGCGACCTCTGTGTTTAGCGACCATCTGCTTTTAATGTCGTCTTTCCATGCACGGACAGTTCTATACAGCAACTGCACTGGATACAGCGACCATTTTAATCTGATAAGAAAATCATTAATTTTGAAAGTAAATACCGGCACATATTGTACACTTTCCAGTGTACAACTTTACCCCTACTGAATCTGTCTATCGGCTAGTTCTTTGCGTAAAGAGCACAATCATCAATATAATTATCGCTTTGGTCGAGTGGTTGTGGGCTTGCTTGCGAATCACAAGGTCCCGAGTTCGTGACCCCGTCTGGGAGCAGGAAGCGTGTACTGTGCTAACAAATGCGGTGATGCATGCGTGAACCACTTTACATGCAATGAACTGTGCCGGCACCCATGGTCAACTGGGTAGATCTACTCACTGCTCGGAGTGAGGGTAACATGGATGGAGCTAACAAGGTTCGCAGCCTTGTTGGGCATTGGTTGTGAGAGTTACCAACTCACCCTCACCGCTGCATCTGCCACCTTGGTATACCAGGCATTTGGTGGCCTGACGCCAGCGAAACTTCCTAAGCTGTTTGTGTTCTTCAAAACATTTGAGTCAGAAAGTGGTAACGGGCATGTGTAGTATCCCTGCCCGACCAATACGGAAGCAGTACGGAACTAATACGGAACGACCTTATGTTGTATCTCCGCATATAAGCGTACGGCGCCTGTTACATTGGTGGCAGCGGTGTAGTTTTAAATAAAACAACGTGATTCGACCCCAGACCCCCATGGCTCAACCCGCTGCAGCTCCCTGCGACGAATCAATATGAGAATCATGTTTCTTGCCTTCCTGGGCCTGGCCCTGCTTATTAGCTTGCAGCACAGTCAGGGTGCTAGCGTGGATCACCCTTCCCTCCGCATGGCATCCACTGGAGACTCCGATGGCGATTCCAAGCGACCCGCTACCTACATGTATACTACCGGTGGTGATGGCGACGCTGATGAGGACGACAACAGGCAGTCTGCTGCCCAAGACAAGGAGGGTAGTCCCCAAGACCAGCAGCGTTTGATTTTCGCCTTCACGCAGTCGGAAGCAGGAGCCCACTCTTCACTTGGTACTTCGCCTCCGTAGTGGGATGCAGATTTTCGTCATCACTCTTCCTGGCTAGACCATCACTCTTTGCGTCGCGCAAAGCGATGCTATTGACAATGTGAAGACCACGATTCAAGACGAGGAGGGAGGTCATTTGTCTGACGCCGAGCTAGCCGCTCTGAGTGACCGGCTCAACCAAGATGAAGATAAAACCTGGCTTGCCCTCCGCCGTAGCTCCAGCCGCCGCGGTGGTTACTAACGCTGATTCCAGGTATGGCATTTTCTTTCCTGTCTTCCTTCAGTCTCCCTATTCTCTTCAGTCTTCCTTTATGCGAGTGTGTGAATCCAGTTTAGTTTGGTAGGCGTCTGATCATGGTGAGCCACGGTTTACCTAAGTAACCTGGTGAGAGAAGTGTGTGAGAATCCCCTTTTACACTCCAGGTGTGTACCGGAGTAAGTTCCCAAGATGCAATGCATTTTTTTGAAATTGTGAATTTCCTGGCAGTTTGAGCTCGCGATGTGCAGAAATTTGGCTGTCTTTCACGTCCGGTTTGGAGGACCATTAGAGAGGTTAAGTTACACGTTTTTTGCCCTTTTTCAAAACGTGGTGCAAATCTCACGTTACGTGTAATTTTTAGAGGTTAAGTTACACGTGTGACGTGACGTGAAATTTTGCCTGGCAGGATTCGGGTTAGTTCGCACAAATATCAAATCTTCCAACAAACTCGATAAATCTCGATAAAATTCAGGAAACTCACACAAATTCGGTCGGGATAACCAAGCGAAACTTCCAAAAACTCACGTCATGAACTTACGTGCGGGACAGTCAACTCACGTAAAACACGTCAAATTTTACGTGAGTTTTTTCACTTTTTGACGTAAAAGTTCACGGACGTAAGACTTTTACGTGAAACTTAACCTCTCTAATCTTTCCCTTTTGACCCCGAGAGATCGTGTGAACCTGGTGTGCTTCTACTTTATGATTTGTCATCAGTTCATTTCTTCTGTCTACTCTAAACGTTATCATTTCCGATATAATTTACCATCTTCCGGTTGACGCTGTGTTCGTAACACTTCACTAATTTTTTGAAAATCACGAGGGCGTGATTATCTGTAGGAAGGTAGGGTGTAGTATCCCTGCCCGACCAATACGGAAGGAGTACGGAACTAATACGGAACGACCTTATGTTGTATCTCCGCATATAAGCGTACGGCGCCTGCTGCATAAAAGCAGCTGCGTTTTTCTGTTTTAATTAGATAAGATTAGATAGCAACGAAAGCTAACTCGAAGAAGAAGAAATCAGCCTCTAGGTGAGCACCGGAGAGAAAGTTATTTATTTGCCGCTTCTTCTTTCACTAATAATTATATCTCAGGTGTGTACCTGAGAGAAGTAGAATAAAACTAATTTTTTGTTGATTTCACCGCGCCTACCACTCGGCTACCCATTACACATGTGTGAACTTTATTTAATATTTCTATAATAAGAGGACCTAGGACGCCACCGAGTCTAATTATAACAAGGGATTGAAGCAAACAATAACGAACACAAACATGTACTAACTAATGGGACATGCAATGTTCTAACGCTCGTTTTACGTAAGGTCACAGTTGTCCGTATTATAAACAAGAAAACTCCCCTGGGACGATTTCGTAGAATTTTTTCTCGTTTTCCCACGTGGTGCCACAGCCATTTGGGGCGTTTCACATTGGGGTCTTGCCGAGTGTAAGCAGAATCAACGAGAGAGCTTGGAAGCTCAGGGCCCTACGCTATGCTTTTTTGCCTTGATGACCTAGACAAAAAAAAGCATAGGGATGTTATAAATTCTTTAAAAAAATCCTTTTTTTAGACATAACCTGGGATTCGAACCCGCACTATCGCGCGCCCTGCATGCCTCCCCCGATAAACTACTAATTCTTCCAAGTTGCTTCACGTTATGATCTTGCATTTGAAAGCCCTATTTGAATATGCATTGTGGCCAGCCGTCTTTGATGGTACGGTACGGTACGGGATAGGTACGGGAAAGGTACGATCGTGGGTAAGGCGACACCGTCTACCGCCTTGATAGTAGTAGTAGTAGTAGCAAGAGTCCATAAACACTGTTTATGCACTCTTGGTAGTAGTAGTAGTAGTATTTATTATTTGACTAGGGGAGTCCCAACAGGCATGGCCTTGTTACAGGGAACCCTAGGTGAATCTTTGTGAGGTGAGCAAAAGTACCAGCAGATTGTGCCTGACGACAGTTTGTAGGAAGAGTGTTCCACGGACCTGCAGCCAGAAAAGAAAATGAGCGCAGTCCATACCCAATAGATGTACATGCAGTAGGTAATACTAAGGCAGCTGTATCCTGGCCACGAGATTGATGTCAGCAAAAAGCATAGGGATATTATAAATTTTTCAATTCTCCTACTTTTTTCAGGCATATCCTGGGATTTGAACCCGCACTATCGCCCTTCATGCATTCCCCATACACTTCGCATTCATACCCATTCTTCCAAGTTGCTTCACGTTATGATCTTGCGTTTGAAAGCCCTATTTGAATATTGCGGCCAGCTGTATGTGGCCAGCTGTGTTTGATGGTACGGTACGGTACGGGACAGATACGGGATAGCGCCAGGCGTGACAAACACACAAACAAACAAACACACAAATACCAAATTAAAGCTGTGTGGACCCTGGCTAGCGCCAGACGTTACTGAAGTAACGTCTTCTGCATAGCTACGGGAATTAAAGACGGATTATAGCCGTGATAACAAGAAATTCAGGTGTTGGTAGGATTAGCTGTCTTCAGAGACGAGCAGATCACCACACGCGCCTTATCCCTATAATAACACATGCAAACCGCAGGACATTGAGAGCTCGTACGGACCGGCGACACAGCAATACCCATTGCTGAGACCCATACCAGCATTGGATTTCTCGTCATCGTGGTCAAGGCTGTCGGAGCCATACCCAATGCGGGGAACCGCGGAAGCTACCGTCAAGTTGCACTTCCTCGCTGGCCGAAGTCTAACAAGAACACTTCTCTTCCAGACAGAATTGAGAAATAGCGATGCACAGGTAGCTGGCTTCCTTGCCAAACCTCGTATCCTCAACACTTATAACCACGTGTTCCAACTACGCTTTCTCTTCCAGGAAGACTTGAACAATGGCGGGGTTGCTGACTTCCTTGCCAAGCCTCGCGTCCTCACCACTGAGAACAACTTGTTACTACCACCTGTTAGTAAGGCTTCTCAGAAGACGTTCCGTTACTCGTCCACTCGAACTAAAAAGCAGTACTACTGAAGGGCATAATTACGGCTTATTCGTGCTGTGTGCACCAGTTACATCCTTTTACGTTAAACAGGTAGATCTACACATCATAAAACCAGGTAAGTAAGTTGTACTCGCTAGTGCAAGAGACCAGCATGACCCATCTGACAGTGTACTGTCAAACCTGCAGCTTCTAATAATCACTGACATAAGACAGTCTGTTTGATATTGCATGGACGTCGTAACGCTAAATGGAAGACGAGAACTACTATGTGGCTCACGGCCGGAGACAAACAGATGGTGATCAATGGCAAATGCACGGTCAATGGTCAATGGGCAGAATTCATGTTCATGAGACATAAGACATTGCGTACTACGTAAGAGCTGATGAAAAATATTAAAGACCGTGCTGCTCCCGAAATATTGTGTATAAGTAAAATGTTTCTGTGGAGATAAGAATGATATCAACGCAATGGAACAATATTATTATAAGATTTGAACGTCGTTTTCATAAACACTGAGCAGGCAGGCATAGTGGGATGGTCTAAGACCATGATTGAGAAACAAAGGGTACCAGGTTCAAGTCCTGCTTGGAAGCGGAAGGATTTTGTCCAGCCGTGCTGCGACCCACAGTTAATTGGGAACTCGTGGCCTGGCACGAGGAAAACATGGATGCAGTGAATGGGATTTTCGGTCTTTGACCACTTGCTGGTGAGCTGATCTACTCACCTCCCACCGCTTTAGGAGCTGCATCTGCGCCTTGATCCTTGAAGGGTGGTGGCGTTCCTACTGATGTGGAAAACCCGGCTTCCAGCCGAGTCTCACGCGAACCGTGAATTTTTTTTTTTTTTTTCATAAACACTGACGAAAAACGTGACATTCTGAGAAAAAAATACGACCAGCAGGGCGATTTCGTGCTCGTTGCTAATTCAAGTGTCACCTAATGAGCGATGATCAGAATAATAGTAATAAAGTTATTAGCCCTTGCTTGTGTGTAAACGGCTAGCTTTAGCGTCGAACGATGCGAATGTAGGAGTACATGTAAGATGAGTTGTGCATTTCGTTTTGTATGAAGGTGAAATTACACACGCTTTGTTTTATTAGACGAGGGGGGGAGAGAGCCAAGGATTAATTTTCAGAAGAAAAGTGGACCAGGGAGCTACATGTTACGCTATACTATCCACTAGCACCACCAGTTACTTGACAAATAGCTCATGCGATAACAGTGCAGGACACTAACCAACGGTACAGACATTCTACACCTAACTGGCAATCAGGCCTAGCACATCTTGACTTTCAGCTCGTGCTTGTCCTGCTTGCGCCCAACTTCTCCTCTTTATGTAATTTCTAACGTTATAACTTAGAACCTTCCAATTTATACGGATGTTGGAGTGCGCATCGCAGATGTGCTAGAGCTGAGCTGATTGCCAGTACAGCTGCTCAGTGTCGTGCAAAGTTATCGCGTGAGTTGATTGTAAAGTAACTAGCGATGTATGTGGATATTGTAGCATAACTTGTAGCTCTTTGACTCTGGTGTACTCTGGTATAGTCATACGTACTGTGAACTTCAAGCACTGACAAATATCTGCACGTATTTGAGTATAATATACTCAAATACGTGCAGAGATTATCTGTGATATTATCAGATGATGCGAGGAATCTTTCAAGTTCATAAACAAAACATCCGTGCATGAGCAAGCTATTCATTCAATCCCTTCGCTGTCACAACAAATAGGAATCACATCCTTGTGACTCAGCTGTTAGTGTTCCTACCAAGACCGTCAGACGGGGTCAGCTGATATCCACTTCTAAATTCACGTATCGCCATACCAGCAACTGCCATGTTCACTGATGCTAGATATTTCGGAACTTAGAAACCGGACAAAAAGGCAATATAGGACGGCCCGCGGATGTTAATAATCTTGAGAAACGTGACGATATTGGCAGATGCCGTCTGCTGATTGCAATTGGGCAGTTGTTCATGACTTCCTCAGCAACAAAAACAATTGTCAAATACAATAGATAATATCGGCCACTGGTTCTGCACATCAACGTGTTTACATGTACACCTACATGCTAGTACACATGAGAGTGTCTGTGTACGTTGTAAGTGCCTGTGTGTGCGCATGGTTGTGCGTTCAAGTAAGTGTGTGTATGTGTGTGTTTCCGTGTGTATGGTACGTGTAAATGTAAGTTTATGTTTTTTGTGTACCGTTTGAATGTGTTTGTGGGTGTGACTGCCCAAATCAGGTAACGTGCTTGAATGACTGTTGATGGTGAAGGCAAGCATAGTGAATTTAGTAACAAAAGTGGAAAATTGAAATGAGCTTAGCCGGCCAGTGCTAGTTTCTGCAGACCTCTGTGAGACATTCTCTGCATAGCTCTTTGAGACATTCGCGCCGGCTAAATTTGTCTTGAAAGTGGGGGAAGGAGCTGGGAGTGTTGTGGATAAAGCTGTCGACTATTTTCCTTGAAGTGAATCCGCCACTAACAATTTGATTCAAGCCCAAGCAATGACAACTGGCAGGCGAAGGATGTTCCATTTTTTGCTGTTGATGCTGGCAATCTCTTCTCACCGGGCAAGCTCACAATGTGATACTCTCCGGTGTACCTGTGAGACAACAGGGGGAGTTACCTGCAATGGTCTTCCGGCATCGTTTCCTGTTAATATAAATAAAATGTAAGTATGATAAACTGATAGCTATTGATTATAAATACTCAATAGTATGTATGTCAGTAGTAATGACTGCAGCATTGCACATGTATTCGGACTGATTGAATGTTGCTGATAAATTTATTTTGATAACCGCAACAATAAGACAAGCTGAATCGACATTTGTGTACACTTTATTCATGCAATAGCCCTTGTCGGATTATGCCGGCATAATATTTGGCATAATCTTGGGATTTCGTCCAAAAAATATGCTCCGGCATAATATACGGATTCCAACGTGTAAGGTCGGCATAATCTTTCGGTTTAGACAAAAATTATGCTTAGGGCATGGCCGTGTGTGTATGCGTGGTTTCTCAATCCTCTATGTGCAGCGTGAATACATAGTGGAACCGAGCATAATTCAGCATAATTCAGCATATTTGTTGGCATAATTGTGGCATAATCATAAGCATAATTTGGCGATTGGCCGAGCATAGTCCGCCAATGGCTATCATGCAATGTAAAACGGTGGAGACAATGTGCAATAAAACGATAAAAATTTGTAGAGACAACTAAGGATTCAAAGCAAGTTTTCGTACAACACTCAATACGCACAGAGCGATCCTCACGAACTGCACAGTGACACCAGTCCCGGCGATGCATAAGAGCTGAACGCAGAGTTAGATGCGCTTAAGTTAACTATGCGGCGGAAGAGGCAGTTTGGTTGATGCTTCTGAAAGCGGCAGGTCTGCCAACTGAGGGCATTCACGATGAGCTGGACGAGCTCCAGAGAAAGTACGACGACGTGTTGGAGCGGACAAGCGAAGTGCTCGCCGAGATCTGCTCAGCACAGCCCAGTCGGGGAGGGAGATCTCCACTGACTCAAGCGGGCAGGTCCAGATCCACGATCACGCAGGAAGTACGGAAGATGTTGAAAAGTTCGGTGATCGTTGCTGAGACTGATGATGTGAATAAAAGAAGTGCACTATACAAAGAAGAAAAGGATAAATGTAAGCATACTGTACCAGAGCGGGAGTCGTACCAGGGACGTGTGAAGCAGCGCTCTTGCTGAGCAGTCTAACTGCCTCACCTACAATGAGTCCGAGTACTAAGAGTGTGGTTCCTGCCAGTTCTGCTACTGCTGCCAGTTCTGTTACTGCTGCCAGTTCTGTTACTGCTGCCAGTTCTGCTACTGCTGCCAGTTCTGTTACTGCTGCCAGTTCTGTTACTGCTGCCAGTTCTGTTACTGCTGCCAGTTCTGTTACTGCTGCCAGTTCTGCTATTGCTGCCAGTTCTGTTACTGCTGTGACAGCCAGCCGGAGTTAGGTGTCTGCTGGCAGTGCTGCTGTAACGTCGGAATTCCGGTATTGCTGGCAATGCTGCAACTGCAGGTATGAGGACGATTCCTGGAATGGTCACTATAGCTATCGGATTTGTCATCAACCACCACACCTTAACCTGCGCTCCCCATCCGTTTGGCACTGAATTCCTTCAAGCAGCTGTTTTGAGTATAAACTCTCTTCAATGAAGGTAGATATTGTAGAATGGGTAAGATAGTGAAAGGTTGAAAGGGTAAGCGTATTGCGCGGGAGGAGGCGCGAACATTAGGGCAAAGCAGAAGATACGAGTGCAAAAGACGGGGAAAAATTAACTTGTGAAAATGTGAAAACGTGATAATTATTAGGAACCAGGTGTGAATTGAGGCAGACAGCACAGCTTAGCAAGTAGCCACGCTGGAGGCTCCTGGGGAATTCACTCGGTGTACTCATTCCCCACACAGGACCTCACCATCGTCACGGTCATATTACAGGCATTCTTTGTTCAATGATACAGTAGCTTAGAAATGAAGTGTTACAAAACAGTTTTGAAAAAGCTGTGCTGTTTACCAAATTCACACCTGGTAATTAGCATCACGTTTTTACTTATCACCAGTTTATTGTTCACAGTGTTTTGCACTTGTATCTCTTGCTCATCACTAGTCTTCATGTGCGCGCATTTTTCTTGCCCCTCTCAGTACAACATTGCGCTTATTTATTTATTCATTTATTCACAATCACGTGGCACTAGCCAATGAAAAGGTGATGTGGGCGATAGCCAGCCATGGCGTTAATAGAGCTAGAGGGGAGAAAGAAAAAGAATGAAAGGGGAACTGAAAAGCAAGAGAAGCTAGGGCAGGGCTGGATATCAACTAGTATGTTGCATTCTGCAGTAGCTGTGTGAATGTATTGTAACATTGGCAGGGTTTTAGATGTTGTGGGAGGAGAGACCAATGGCGGTAAGCAAGGAAGAGAGGAGATGTTTGCATAGAGGCAGACCGCGCAATAGGGAAGCGGAGAGAGTTTCTGGTGCGCATGTCTTGAGATTGAGCAAGCCAGCTTAGGCAGGAGAGAGCATGAAGAGGAGCAATGCCCAGCTTAATTTTATGAATTGTCTGGCATGCCAAAAAACGCACGCGGACCGAGAGCGGCACAGCAGAAGCAAGGCGGTATAAGTCTGCGCTTGGAGTCAGGCGAGGAAGCCGAAATAATATTTTCAAAAGACGCCTATGCATAACTTCGAGTCGAGCAATCAGTGTTTTAGAAATGCCAGCCCAAATTATGCAGCAGTAATCAAAAATAGGCAGAATGTAAGATGTGTGAATAACATGGCGACAGTCGGTGTGGAGGTGGGTGATGTGTGCTTTTCACTATCTCAGCCCTTCTATAATATCTACCTAAACTGACGAGAGTTTTATACTCGAAACAGCTATATGAGGGAATTCAGTACCAAGGGATGTGTCGCTTTGCTGATGGCGTGCTGTAGCAGCGTCGTTTGTCGGTCGACTGTAGAGCGCAATTGTGCTGTGGTGGTTGATGAAAATCTGTACGGGAGCCAAGTGATGCTGAATTTACCCCTTTATCTAGCCCTCATCAGGTTTACCTCATGCTACATTTGGGAAAGGGAAACCAGACCAATGAAGATGTGAGTGTTAAAGGGGAAGTGCATCGATTTTTCGGGTAGGGTCCAGAAGAAAGACAATTTGATATCGGTTCGAATGGCGTATCTCTCGCTTCCATACGATAAGCCAAACTTGCCAAATCGTCAATTGTATGCTCACGTTGCCATAGCGACCAGCGCAGTGATGACGTATGAAAGGCTTAGCTCCTCCACAGAGAAGGTCGATGACTGCAGAAATTGGTCATTTTCAATTTTCTTATTGTATTCACGATGTGAAAGAAGGGCTGTGTTCAATGCTGTTAGTGCCGTGAACTATTTATCGCTCTTCTCATGCATTTCCCTAGGCTGACTGTGCCTAGGAAATGGTTTCCTCCAGGACAAGATGCTTGGAATTCGCCATCTCTCCTGAGACATTTTTAGCAAACTATCAAACCTTCTACATTATTTCATTCGTCAATCTCCACCACCCGTCGTCTCACCTGGCTTCAGAAGATGTTACGAGAGATAATAAAGTCGCCAGGAAGCATCACATTCATCTTCAGGAATTGGAAAGAGCAAACGGCATGGTCCTTGGTTGGGGCAAATGCTGAACGTCTGATTTGTCCCAACCAAGATTTCAGCATTTTGTTCGTCACTATTTTCGCTTGTCTGCTGGTGTCTCCGCACTCCAGCTTTCTCCTGTCGGTGTCACGTCCCAGTACATAACCGAGAGGACTACTAACAAACAGTTCACTGCACTAACAGCATTGAACATAGCCCTTCTTTCACTTCGTGAACACAATAAACCAATTGAAAATGACCAAATTCTGCAGTGATCTACCTTCTCTGTGGTGGAGCTAAGCCTTTCGTACGTCATCACTACGCTGGTCGCTTTGGCAACGTGAGTACACAATTGGCGATTTGGCAAGTTTGGCTTATCGTATGGAAGCGAGAGATATGCCATTCGAACAGATATCAAATTGTCTTTCTTCTGGACCACACTCGAAAAATCGATGTACTTCCCCTTTAACAGCATGCACTGCACAGTCCTGACGGATAAATCCCTCATACCGTCCATATTGGTTTAACCTTTTTTCCTTTCTTTTTACCATTGTACATGTATTATGTTCAATGAGTCATCAGCAGTAGTTGTCATGCCAATCACGTATGCTAGGGGCCTTGATGTACATCATCACTTCTGCTATTTTTGTTAACAGGGACCTGAGCTTTAGTAATGTAACATCTTTACCGGAGAGAGCTTTTGCAGAGCTCTTCAGCCTTCGGATTTTGTGAGTACATATTTTGGATTAATGAAGAACAATCTCCTGTGCAACTACATTTATTTCATTGGAGCGCAATGGCATAGTGGGGACAAGTCGAGTGTAGATGCTGGAAAAGGATAGGGCCTAGGACGGAACCCTGAGGAACGCCCCTAGTGCAGGTTCTACAGTCACTAGCGGTTCCGTTCACTTCTACGCGTTGAGGAGGCAATGGGCTGAAGCCAGACTAGGCGGTAAATAAGCACAGCCATGACTGAAATATCCGATATACCGTCCATATTGGGTTAACATTTTGTTGTGTACCTTTGTACTATGTTCAATGACTCATGAACAATAGTAAAAAATATTGTCATGACAATCATGTACATGTATACGACGGGTCTTTGATGTACATCAGAAATTCTGTTATTCTTGTTGACAGGGACCTGAGCATTAATTCTTTAACATCTTTACCGGAGGGAGCGTTTTCAGATCTCGTCAGCCTTCAGAACTTGTGAGTGCATAGTTGGGACACATGAAGAACAGTCTCCAGTATATAAGTGGTCATTAGCTGAAAAATAAGGAAAATCATGTTTTTGAGTAGAATCGAAATGAAGTGTGTGTGTGGGGGGGGGTAATGTCCAAAGTATAAAGGGGATGTAGGCTTAATGATGGCACTCTTTAGTTTGCTCGGCACACACCTCAATATCAGATGTCCTAAGGCGAAGCTACACAGGAGGATTAGTTGTGCTATACTGCGTAGCCAAGCGTAGGCAATAAAGCTTGCAACTAATTTATAACTTCAGCACAACATTAGATCGCGCTTATTATTCTTGGGGGGGGGGGGGAAGGGGGCGGGGGGTGTCACTTTCGCTTATGCCATTCAGGATTGATGTCTGAAGAACAACACGAAGACACAATGAAATGATAGAATTGACGGAAACTAAAGCCATTAGCGACAGTACAAATACATGCACATGTAGGACCATTATTATTGTTATTATTATTATTATTATTATTATTATTCGGATGTTGAGCCATAAATAAATGTAGAAGAGAAAAGGACATATGGATACGAGTTAAGAGTAACTCTCCATCACTGTAACATGATACTTTATACAGTCAGAAAGTGCAATAACTAGGCACAAAACTGACAGGTGTCAGGACGTTGAATGTTTCAGTACTCTGTCAGTTTTGTGCCTAGTTATTGCACTTTCTGACTGTATAAAGTATCATGTTACAGTGATGGAGAGTTACTCTTAACTCGTATCCATATGTCCTTTTCTCTTCTACATTATTATTATTATTATTATTATTCAACGCAATAAATAGAGTAAGCTGCGCACTCAGTACAAACACCATAAGCCAGAAAACAAGTTTTATTGCGCTGATTACATTTTTATCTCCACGTAAGCTTTTTTAATTATTATTATTATTACTATTATTATTAGTCTGAAGGAACCATTGAACGGTCTCTGCTTGGATGACGACTACACCATAGCTCAGTGGTTAGAGCATCGCTGGCTACAAGCGAGGGTCCCTGGTTCGAGTCCTGGTGGTGACAGTCGATTTTTTCTTCAGACTTTTCCCGTTTGTCTCTTTCCCTCAAAACCAGGTAATTATTATTATTATTAATAGCTATGAAAAGTATGAATGCCGCAGACATCACCACGCAACATGACAATTTGTTCAAGGTTTGGGTTTGTGTGTTTCCAAAATCGATTTTCACGCTCCGATCATCAGTGGAAATACGGAACTAAAGAGATCAAGGGAAAAACGGACGAGGAGGAGTCAGGTGGCAGGGAAGGTGATGGAGCTGATGAGGGTGAAATTCGTAAGAAGTCAGCTGTGTACTTGCATTTGTTATCTCGTCCCGATTGTTTTAGTGTGTATGACCACTTCTCTGTACTGTGTCGTGCCCGTTATGTCCAGCAGTTGAAGGTCCTTGAAGCTGTTTGTATTCGTACGCATAAGCCCGATTTGTGTAAGCAAAAAGAACATGTTTTAGCACTTAGGTTATTTTCGTGAGTTTGCACCCCGTGTTCATGAGTTGTTTCTGCACTGTTCATGCCCGTTTGTCACACTTACTCTTTATTTTAGTTCTCACTTTTTGTAATACTTACCACAAGTTACCTGTCATGTGTCACACTTCTTTGGATTTTTAACCTTTGTTTTTCCCTTGATCTCTTTAGTTCCGTATTTCCACTGATGATCGGAGCGTGAAAATCGATTTTGGAAACACACAAACCCAAACCTTGAACAAATTGTCATGTTGCGTGGTGATGTCTGCGGCATTCATACTTTTCATAGCTATTATTAAACTTTTATCTCCACGTAGATTATTATTATTATTAAGTAGCGGTTGCGACTTCGGCGATGATTTGTAAGAAAGGGTTTGCTCCCCACACCGGAGCTCGCGCTATTCCGCCGACTTTACTTGACACTTGACTGACTCACAATTATTATTATTATTATTATTATTATTATTTGTAAGAAATGGTTTGCTCCCCACACCGGAGCTCGCGCTATTCCGCCGACTTTACTTGACACTTGACTGACTCACGACTGCCATCCAGAGCACACGAGAAGTCCATCGAACCTTCGACTCGGCAAACCTGCAAGAAAGCACCACTCCCTGCTCAATACACAGTGTTTCGGGGAATTCACCCCTCATCAGTTGAGCTTGAGTAGGCTGAGGAAGATTGTGCCTGAAGAGCACCACTTATATAGTGCTCTCCAGGCACAAACATCACCAGGGATACAAACTTACAGAGACGCTCCGTTTCAAGCGCGACAAACACCTCGTGAACACCAGATAGGAGCGTGAGTCAGTGTCGCTCCTGGACGGTGAGACAGACGTCGAGGACCCTCGGTCATTCGCAACGCTGTCACCTCCAAACCAACTAGTCGCAAGCCCGCGCTGGGCACAACAGTACGAAGTAGTGGTTGCGACTTCGGCGATGATTTGTAAGAAAGGGTTACCAAAGTCGGCGGAATAGCGCGAGCTCCGGTGTGGGGAGCAAACCATTTCTTACAAATCATCGCCGAAGTCGCAACCACTACTTCGTATTATTATTATTATTATTATTTTATGACTTGGGGCTCCCCGCGTGCTAGTTTGTACGTGAAGTGTGTGGGTTACAGTGAGGGCTGCGTCCCACCCGCCTGTGTGGATTCACAGGAAGTGTGAGTTACGAAGTCTGAAGAAAATATTGAACGGCCTCTGCTGGGATGACGACTACACCATAGCTCAGTGGTAAGAGCATCGCTGGCTACAAGCGAGGGTCCCTGGTTCGAGTCCTGGTGGTGACAGTCAATTTTTTCTTCAGACTTTTCCCGTTTGTCTCTTTCCCTCAAACCAGTTAATATTATTATTATTATTATTATTATTATTACACCACTACACCATAGCTCAGTGGTTTGAGCATCGCTGGCTACAAGCGAGGGTCCCTGGTTCGAGTCCTGGTGGTGACAGTCAATTTTTTCTTCAGACTTTTCCCGTTTGTCTCTTTCCCTCAAACCAGTTAATATTATTATTATTATTATTATTATTATTTGGAAAGGATTGGGAGAACTTCATATTCAAAGGATCAGTCGGGGAAGTGAACTGCCTGAAAAGAGAAAAAAACGCCAGACCCACCAGGACTCGAACCTGGGACCCTGCTTGTCATGAGTAATGCTCTAACCACTGAGCTATGGGACCAGGCTGAACCTAGAAGGCGCTGACAAGTTTTTCACTCCAAAGGCAGCTCACAACACGTGCCACACATACTGATGGCACTTGGGTCTTTTTCCCTCCCCCAGGGGACCAACCACGGTCAGTTTCTGGAAACTACCAGAGGTGAAGGAAAGTGATTAAATTTGGAAAGGATTGGGAGAACTTCATATTCAAAGGATCAGTCGGGGAAGTGAACTGCCTAAAAAGAGAAAAAAACGCCAGACCCACCAGGACTCGAACCTGGGACCCTGCTTGTCATGAGTGATGCTCGAACCACTGAGCTATGGGACCAGGCTGAACGTAGAAGACTGATCCTTTGAATATGAAGTTAGAAAGGTGTTAGAAATAACAACAAGATACAAGAGCAATAAAACCACTAGAGGAAACGTAAAAAGGTAACAAGATTACGTAACCAAAGGCGAGAAGGCGCTAAACGAAGTATCAACCCACGAATACAACTTCAGTGCAACAACGTGCTCCTTCTGCGTACACAAAACAGGCTTATGAATACGTATACAAACTGCCTCAAGGACTTTCAACTGTTGGACATAACGCGCACGACACAGTACAGAAAACTTCTCGCCTTTGGTTACGCAATCTTGTTACCTTTCTCCGTTTCCTCTAGTGGTTTTATTGCTCTTGTATCTTGTTGTTATTTCTAACACCTTTCTATTTACAGTACTTAACTTCAGTTTCTTTGGTTGTATCCTTAGTTCCGTATTTTTTCCCACTGATGATAGGAACAAGAAAATCGATTATGGGTTTTCAATAATATTTTTGTTATAAAATACACAGTAAATACATGTCAAACAAGTAACTTAGTTGCGTGATGTCTGCGGCCTTCATCCTATTCCTAGCTATATTAAAATTATTATTATTGATGGGTCTGGCGGTTTTTTCTCTTTTCAGGCAGTTCACATCCCCATCTGATCCTTTGTATTTGAAGTTCTCCCAATCCTTTCAAAAATTAATCACTTTTCTTTCACTTCTGGTAGGGTCCAGAAACTGACCGTGGTCGGTCCCCTGGGGGAGGGAGAAAGACCCAAGTGCCATCAGTATGTGTGGCACGTGTTGTGAACTGCCTTTGGAGTGAACAACTTGTCAGCGCCTTATAGGTTCAGCCTGGTCCCATAGCTCAGTGGTTAGAGCATTGCTCATGACAAGCAGGGTCCCAGGTTCGAGTCCTGGTGGGTCTGGCGGTTTTTTCTCTTTTCAGGCAGTTCCCTTCCCCATCTGATCCTTTGTATTTGAAGTTCTCCCAATCCTTTCAAAAATTATTATTATTATTATTACACAAAGGCACACAATGAAAACCTTGGCAAATTTATTCCGTTGTGACTCCGAGTTTCATGGCTGAACCAATCATCAGACAACGATAATGGAATAGGAGGCAGCGCTGGTATATCTAAGTGGAGAGAGGTGTGATAATATGATAGCGAGAGGAGTAATCGCGTGAATGTATACAGGGACGGGCTATTTCAGAGGCAGATGCAGTAGGCGCAGGTCTAGCACTAACAAGTACTAACACGCACACACATAGTAACACACCCACACACACATACACACATGCACGCACACACTAACACACACATACACCCACCCACAACACCCTAACTTGCACACGGGCGCACGCACACACAGGACACCCACCCACCCACAACACCCTAACTCGCACACGCACAAACACACGCACACACGCATCTACACACACCTATAGACACATGTCCACACGTATACACAGGCATCTGCGTTCGTATGACAAATCTAAGCGCACACAAACTCCTGCAATCACGCGTCAAAAAAACCCGCAGCGGTCATAGCTGTCTATGTAATAGGGGTGGCCAGCAGAAACTTGCGCTGGTGAGGGCATTTAGATACCAGCTCACTTCTCTTGTTTAGGGAGCATAGGAGTATGAAGAACGTAGCGTCGATTATCAAAGGGCACAATGCTGCAAAACTTCACTCGCGACCGCCAGTTGTGCCATGTCGGGTCAAGGCGTCGTGCCCCCTCAACGGTGACTGCCAGTCTTCCGACGTCGTGTACGAGGCGCATGTAGCATCCAACGAAGTCAAGACCTACGTCGGCATGACTGCTACCACATTCAAGCAGCGCTACAACAAACACACTTCGGACTTCCGCCATGAAAAGTACGCCGCATCGACTAAGTTGTCCAAGCACATCTGGGATCTGAAAAACGAGAACCGCGGATTCGACATCACATGGGAGATCAAGGATAGAGCACCTTCGTACAGTAACATCAGCAAGAAGTGTGGCCTATGCTTAACCGAAAAGTTCCACATCCTGAAAGCTTCAAAAGCTACCTCCCTAAACAAGAGAAGTGAGCTGGTATCTAAATGCCCTCACCAGCGCAAGTTTCTGCTGGCCACCCCTATTACATAGACAGCTATGACCGCTGCGGGTTTTTTTGACGCGTGATTGCAGGAGTTTGTGTGCGCTTAGATTTGTCATACGAACGCAGATGCCTGTGTATACGTGTGGACATGTGTCTATAGGTGTGTGTAGATGCGTGTGTGCGTGTGTTTGTGCGTGTGCGAGTTAGGGTGTTGTGGGTGGGTGGGTGTCCTGTGTGTGCGTGCGCCCGTGTGCAAGTTAGGGTGTTGTGGGTGGGTGTATGTGTGTGTTAGTGTGTGCGTGCATGTGTGTATGTGTGTGTGGGTGTTACTATGTGTGTGCGTGTTAGTACTTGTTAGTGCTAGACCTGCGCCTACTGCATCTGCCTCTGAAATAGCCCGTCCCTGTATACATTCACGCGATTACTCCTCTCGCTATCATATTATCACACCTCTCTCCACTTAGATATACCAGCGCTGCCTCCTATTCCATTATCGTTGTCTGATGATTGGTTCAGCCATGAAACTCGGAGTCACAACGGAATAAATTTGCCAAGGTTTTCATTGTGTGCCTTTGTGTACGCCGCTCTGCCTGAATCAGGCATTGAGCACTCTTGCAGAACCAAAGCATATTGCCTCTGTATTATTATTATTATTGTAGAAAGGAAAAAGACATTATGGATACGAGTTAAGAATAACTCTCCATTAGGCCTTGACAGATTATGCTAGCATCATTTTTCGCATAATTCCTACCAAAATCGAATAATCGCATAATTCGAGGCAAATTGCATACGAATAGCATAAAATTGGAATAATCCGCCTGTTCGCATCAAAGTCCATGCAGTTGTACATGTTCTACAAGTACACGTACAAGTAGATGCACCAGGAAATCGTAGGTTTACGACTCCCTTGATAACATGACCAGTCCACTGCAATCAGTGACGGTCGTAGCTTGGTCAAATGGTGCGTTGACCCCGTTGAACTTTTGCTACTACAGTACAACGCCCTCTACAAAAATCCCCTGTTATTTTGCACAGAGCAATTCTACATTAGCAGCATATGTGAGCATAAATGCGGCATAATATGATAACTTTTAGCATAAAAATAGCATAATTCTGCAATTTTTTCAGCAATGCGAAAAGCATAATTTCACGAAAATATTAGCATAATCTGTCAAGGCCTACTCTCCATCACTGTAACAATCATGATACTTTATACAGTCAGAAAGTGCAATAACTAAGCACAAAACTGACAGAGTACTGAGACATGTCTTTTTCCTTTCTACATTTATTTATGGCTCAACATTCGAGTTTCAAATTGCAAACCTGATGAGCCGTCACGAACCATACGGCGAAACGTACGTCGTGTGAAACAACTTGTTTTGTAGTCAACTAGTCCATCACAATGTCATGCATGAGGAGTACTGTAGGAGTTTGGCTTTCGGCTTGTACAATTCGTTTTCGCAAAGCTTCCCATTTCTTTACTTATCTTTGATATTTTATGACCCACCCAAGTTGGGTGGTGTGTTGCTTTGCTGCTTCGAATTGTAGTTAGACCGCTTTGTCAAATATCGTACTGGTCTCGTCATCGTCCAGTAACAATCGACATTCTTTGTTCCGTTGGGACTGTAGCTTTTGCTCGTTTTCGTTGCGCTTGCCTTCCCCTCTTTGGTCTTTTCCATAACCTTGAACCTTCCCAGTTGGAAGGCTGTCGGTTAGCGCTACGGAGATGTGTTGAAGCTAGGTGTCAGGACGTCGAATGTCTCAGTACTCTGTCAGTTTTGTGCCTAGTTATTGCACTTTCTGACTGTATAAAGTATCATGTTACAGTGATGGAGAGTTACTCTTAACTCGTATCCATAATGTCTTTTCCTTTCTACATTTATTTATGGCTCAACATCCGAGTTTCAAATTATTATTATCTCTCCTTTATTCGCTTCTTTCGAAGGCGATAAGCCAGACCCACCGGGAAATATTTCCATGGGTGGGACAGCAAAACGAAAGTGAAAAAACAAAAATAAATAAATAAATAAAACCTAAAAACCAAAGGGACAAGAAATAGTTGAAGGAAGAGGAAGAAAGGAAAGAAACTCAATCCGAACTCCAACATCAAAACAGTAATAAAGAATTTGCAGCGACAGGCAATGAAGGGAGTAGTAACAAAGGAAATATCAGTCTTTATCAGTCGTTATTCAAGTTATTATTATTATTTAAAAATTCGACGAGGAGACAATAATTTTAATATGGCAATAAGTAGGACGAGCTGAAGCGACATGTGGACTACTTTATTAACAATGTAAGCGATGGAGACGATGCAAGAAACAATCTAAAGGGTAAGGAAAATACATGTAAGAAGAAAAAGGGCAATGGAAAAAAAGATGATTCGAACAAGTTTTCGTACAACACTCTTCAGGAATCACCGTTGTACTAAAGAACAAAATGAGAACAAAGGAAATAATAATAGCAATCAAGGTAGGGTGACACGATACAATGACAGCACTGGAATATCGAGGTGCGATTTCTCACAAAAGCGTGCAGAACACAAGGGTATACAAGTAAGAACTAAGCGTGACAAGTGTGTATCAGCAACAAAAACAAAAAAGTGAGAACGAATGATAATAATAACAATATTAAACAAGAAGGTGACAAAACACATGTAGGCACAAGTGGCAACAACGTTGCCACACTAATATTATTTGAAACTCGGGTATTGAGCCAATAATAAAAGTAGAAAGGAAAAGGACATAATTATGGAAACGAGTTAAGAGTAACTCTCCACCACTGTAACTAGATACTATATACAGTCAGAAAGTGCAACAACTAGGCACAAAACTGACAGAGTACTGAGACATTCGACGTCCTGACACCTAGCTTCAACACATCTCCGTAGCGCTAACCGACAGCCTTTCAACTTGGAAGGTTCAAGGTTATGGAAAGACCAAAGAGGGGAAGGCAAGCGAAACGAAAACGAGCACAAGCTACAGTCTCAACGGAACAAAGAATGTCGATTGTCACTGGACGATGACGAGACCAGTAGGCGATTTGACACAGCGGTCTAACTACAATTCGAAGCAGCAAAGCAGCACACCACCCAACTTGGGGGGTTCCTTTCTACTTTTATTATTGGCTCAATACCCGAGTTTCAAATTGCACACCTGATGAGCCGTCACGAACCATACGGCGAAACGTACGTCGTGTGAAACAACTTGTTTTGTAGTCAACTAGTCCATCACAATGTCATGCATGAGGAGTACTGTAGGAGTTTAGACTTCGGCTTGTACAATTCGTTCTCGCAAAGCTTCCCCCTTCTTACTTATCTTTGATATTTTTGACCCACCCAAGTTGGGTGGTGTGCTGCTTTGCTGCTTCGAATTGTAGTTAGACCGCTGTGTCAAATCGCCTACTGGTCTCGTCATCGTCCAGTGACAATCGACATTCTTTGTTCCGTTGAGACTGTAGCTTGTGCTCGTTTTCGTTTCGCTTGCCTTCCCCTCTTTGGTCTTTCCATAACCTTGAACCTTCCAAGTTGGAAGGCTGTCGGTTAGCGCTACGGAGATGTGTTGAAGCTAGGTGTCAGGACGTCGAATGTCTCAGTACTCTGTCAGTTTTGTGCCTAGTTGTTGCACTTTCTGACTGTATATAGTATCTAGTTACAGTGGTGGAGAGTTACTCTTAACTCGTTTCCATAATTATGTCCTTTTCCTTTCTACTAATATTATTATTATTATTATTCGAACGGGAGTTTGGAGGCGGTGGACAAAAACAGTTTCGTAATCAGTATTCGCATGCAACGACGCAAATCCACACAATTCAGTAGACACTTCTTTTCTATCAAACGTTTTCTTTCCCTTCTCTTCAGGATAGTACTGGGAATGTTGGAAATTTGGAAAAACACATAACTATAATAGAAAAATAGAGAAGAAGTCAACAGTTCAACATAGGCGATAAAATGGCTAAAGTGTTAAAAACTCGAAAACAAAAGCTGCAAGTTGTAGACAAATCTATCTATCTTTTCGGTTTTAACTCGTGGAAGGTCTAAGTTACATCTTGCTGTGTTAGAAGCTCTGTATATTCGTAAACTAGATCCAGAACTATGTGTCCAGAAGAAGAATGTGTTATCGTTGCAGTTGTTTGGTGTCACACCTCGTGAAAGTGTGACAAGTGTTCCTTGATGTGTTCAACGTGTTTGTCTACAAAGGCAACAGTTGCCAGTTGCTGTCGTCGTAGCATATCCTCGGCATCACCTAATAGAGATACGAGTTTCTTTGTGGTTCGCCACTCCTCCTCGATGCGATCAGTGTGCCGTTCGATATGCGTGTGCTCTGTTTTTGTCTCATTCACTTTCAAATCCCATTCGAGGAGCTTGTTGGATATGGTTGGCAGGAGGGTCCTCAGCCTCTCACCATCAGTAGTCACGAAATCCACATCGTCGGCGTAGGCAGTTTCAGTTGGTAATCCTAGGGAGATATCAGCAGGGGGACGTGGAAGAAGAAGAGGCCGAACATCACGCAGCGCACCATCAAGGTACACAATGAAAAGAACAGGAGGCAACGAGTCACCTTGGGGTGTGCCGCGGAGGGAATTACGGGCCCTTAGCGGATGGGAGTACAACCCGCAGTATGGTGTCCTGGAGGAGGTAAGTGATCATTTGGATTTCATCCGGCTGCAAGAACGATCCCATCACCGAGATGAGCCGTGGCCTGCTTATACAGTCAAACGCTTTTGACATATCAATGCCTAGGGTATCCAGCGCACAGCGATAGCGTTGGCATCAAGCCAACCATCGGTATGACCACACAACGTCTGTGGTGCTTCTGCTGGAGCGGAAACCACTCTGTGTCTGTGCTACGAAGTTGTTGACGTCCTTGTTGATCCTCCGCAGCAAAATGGTTTCGACTTTTCCCTCGGCTCCAAAATACATTAGATTCGGCTGCAAAATCAGCTGATTGTTTGAAAATCGGCTGCAAAATTGGAATACAGTAAAACCTGTAACAAACGACCACCCCTTGGTGCCAGCAAAAGCGGTCTTTAGTGTAGGCCTTGACAGATTATGCTAATATTTTCGTGAAATTATGCTTTTCGCATTGCTGAAAAAATTGCAGAATTATGCTATTTTATGCTAAAAGTTATCATTATTATGCCGCATTTATGCTCACATATGCTGCTAATGTAGAATTGCTCTGTGCAAAATAACAGGGGATTTTTGTAGAGGGCGTTGTACTGTAGTAGCAAAAGTTCAACGGGGTCAACGCACCGTTCGACCTAGCTACGACCGTCACTGATTGCAGTGGACTGGTCATGTTCTCAAGGGAGTCGTAAACCTACGATTTCCTAGTGCATCTGCTTGTACGTGTACTTGTAGAACATGTACAACTGCATGGACTTTGATGCGAACAGGCGGAATATTCCAATTTTATGCTATTCGTATGCAATTTGCCTCGAATTATGCGATTATTCGATTTTGGTAGGAATTATGCGAAAAATGATGCTAGCATAATCTGTCAAGGCCTATTTTAGTGGCAGGTGGTCTTTAGTTAGAGGTTTGCACTGCGCGACCATATATGGATCCCGTATATGATAATGTATGTCAAAATGCAGCTAATATGATTCCCAGGACTTGCGCAATGCCATTCTTATTTCAGGTCAAACAACACTTGGAGAGAGAGAGAGACGGAGAGAGACAGAGGTAGAAGATTACTTTTTGCAGACATCAAATTCAGCTGCTACTTCTGAAACCAAGAGTCAAACGTTCCCTGTAGAAGTTTCGTTTTACGCTGGGCTTCAAATTTGTTCATGTGATCAATCGTACCGACTGTCCTTGTTGTAACTTCTCGATTGCTTGAACGCGGCATCAGGACCTTGCGGTGCTGCTTTGTTCTGGATTCTTTGATGCCATCGTCGATTCGTCTGTATGACTGGGGTGTCAGAGCCGCTCTGTCTTCGTTTCTCCTCCGAGTAATCACATCGATGAGAGGGCGCTTTCGGTGCGCTCTCCAAGACGGTTCCTATCGTGTTTATTCTTGACAGAGCGTGAAATTTGGACAGGTGTAGTGCAGTCCACACCGATTCCACAGTCAAAATGACCTGTGTTCATTTGTTCAGCTGTATGGAAAATCAGCAAATTTTCAAGAAGGAGCTTCGAGCAACATTTGACTTCAAACATTGCCGTAGCTAGTTACGGGTCAATAATCGTCTTTGGGGCAAGAAAAGGCGGTCGCTGGTCGCGTTCAGCAGGTAGTCGCTAGTCACAGTGAATTTTGAATATGAGACCGTCCGTGCCTGGCGAAGTGGTCGGTAGAACCAGGCTGGTCGCTAGTCACGGTGGTCTTTAGTTACAGGTTTTTCTGTATATGGAAAATCGGCTAAACGAATTGTTGACATATTGGCTTCAAAATTGGTGAGATATTGGAAAATTTGGTAGATTTTCGGCGATTCTCAAAGGAACCCTCCAAAATCAGCGAAAAGCTAAGCGATTTCTCGATAAGTCTTGTTTTCGGCGAATTTTTTTGGCAGGCCGATTTGGAGATTGTACCAGAAACGATCTTCCTAATGGCTAAAGTGTGTTTGAGAGTAGGTCAAAGGACACTAGTAGGCCTCGACCAAATATGCTTGCGCATATTTCCGCATATTTTGTGAGACAGTTCATAATAATATTGAGCGACAAAGGGAATATTGGAATGAAGCCAACATATAATTCAAATAGTGTGAAGAAAATGAGGACAAAACATTCATATTATGGACAAAAATGCGTTCAGAAATGCCTTTTACGGATGAATTTGGAATGGTTGAGGCATTTGCTGCATTTCCCCATGGATGAACACTATCGCTACGGTTGCTGGGCACACACCCCAGCCATACTATTCCGCATGTGTTTTTATTTGCACCATAAGTTACTTGGCATAAGCATGATACTAAGCCAATGAATATTCCAAGGTTGTAATTTTACTGAAATGATCTATACTTTCTGCTTATGTCGAGCATTTTTTGGCATATTTTGGCATATCTTTTTGGATATCTTGCTAAGCCTTTGGCATAATTAGTCCATCAGCCAAGAACTCAGAAGTCGTCAAATTCAAGCACCCTGTTGCACTTAGAAATCGAATACTTGATTTTGGCCTCAATGGGGAGTTTAGGTACCCTGTACACCGAATCCGCAAATAAAAAGAGTAAACGACTTGCACGCTCTGCAGGGGGAAGCCGACAAAGTGACCATTTTTGGCATTTCATCGACAGCCATTGTTGTGACCTAAACCCAATCTCCAATCAGTACCATGCGCGTTTCAGGAATGAACTTTCAGATTTTTGTGAATTACGGGAAAAATCTTGCAAATCGAGAAGATTTGCAGTGTAAACCATTGCAGTTTCCGTATTACACGTGTGCCTGGATTCAAATTACAATAAAATTGTTGTTTGCCTACTTGTAGAGTGTTGTTCCATTACACATCTCTTTCACTGTTCTATTTAATTGAGCATCCGAATACATACCTTCAGGAAGATTACAATGAGCTAGTATTGAACATCATCCACCTTCGGGTTTCCGAAGTATGCACCCCGAGTCATGTCAAGCAGGTTTGAAGCGTAGTTTTTACTGTTTGGCAAAAGTGATCTACGCTTCCACTCTGAATGGAATCACCCCGGGAAGGTCCTGATTCCTGGAAAATAAGGAACGTGGAGAGCTAAAAGTAAGGAATCTGCGGCGATGGATGTTGTACATCGAGTGAATGCCCTGCAGTTCTCTTCTCCATTACGACCAACTAGCAAATGCCATGGCTCTGGATGCTGACAGCAAACAGTTGAAATTCAACTGTTTGCTGTCAGCATCCAGAGCCATGGCATTTGCTAGTTGGTCGTAATGGATAAGAGAACTGCAGGGCATTCACTCGATGTACAACATCCATCGCCGCAGAATTGAAATAAAGGCAAGGCTGCTTTGAACATGTTGCAACCAGGTAGTAGTACAGTTACAGTTGTACTACTACTTCGGAGTACTATCTACCACACTCGAGATCACCAAAAGAATAAAGCGATTGAATTCAAAATCAAAAAAATTGTTCGGGATCGTCTGAAGCATATTCAAGCGAGGTACAGTCGGGCTTGATGACCGTGATCAAAGCCCTCGGGCTGGTCCCTTGGGCTTTGATCAGCCATCAATCCCTCTGTACCTCGATTGATTATCTACTTGATACCATTGTAGCTGCAAACAAGTAACTACAACAATTGCAGTACAATAGTCATGTAATTTTTTGAATTAGTTATTTGAAAATGGTGAGCATCTTCATCTTCTTCCCGGTGCGCATGTACACATATTTTTTGAATCTGTACGTGCTCCAAGCCAACTCACCTCTGCTCAAATCGACGGCGATTTATTTCGCGATTTTAGGTCGATCGCCACGGAAAACCACACCAAACGTTGACAAAACTCCATGTTTTTCACTGAAGACGCATTGGATGTCCTGATAAAACGGTTGGAAAACCTCGTAATGCCTGATGAAGAAGAAGAAATTTGTCGAACTTCCAAGGCGCACTGCAAAAGGCGTGCAAGAGTTTCGCCAGGGAAAGTAGGCTGGTCGGATTCAGTGATGCTTTTGCTGTCGATTGATGTCAGTTCCAGGTGTTCGATTTATAAGTGCAACAGGGGACTCACTTTGGCACCACTGGCTGATGGACTAAATATGGACGTTTTCCCTGATATGCGACGATTATCACTCTTCTATATCGACCTCCACTAATTCTCGTGATCCTTGACTGGTCCTATATTTCCCATATCGCCGTAATATCGACCGCTTGTATCGACCACTTAGGCATTGTAATCTTTCGACTTTGGAGGGACTTAAAAAATTTCTCTCCACTTCAAAAAGAAAATTTGAAAGAAAGAAGACAAAGGAAGAGAACAAGCAGGATTTGAACCCACAATAGTATGAATCTCAAGCAACCCCTTATACCACCCAGCCACTGTGCTGCAGATGCTGAACCCTGTGTTCTTACAGTCTTGTACCCAAAATAGGCAACATCCTATGTACACTATAGTACAAATGCTATACTAAGGGGTCGTCGCAAAAGTTTTCTGTCGTCCCTGAAACGAACATCGTTCATTTCGTACTTGGACCCCCTCCCCTCCCTCTGAAACGAACACAGCTTGCTATGCTGGACGACGAAAATCGCATGCATGTACATGTCATATGTACAGTGTCGGTTGACTTGCGATTTTGGCTCGCACCCCCTCCCCCCCAAACGAATCATGTTCGTTTCAGGGACGACAAAAAACTTTTGCGACGACCCCTAAAAAGGTTAAATGGCTCCTAAAGGTTCAAATTCTGGGGTTATGGCAAAAGAATCGTGATAAATAGGATATTGACCAAGACGAGGTCTATATGGGAAATATAGTCCGAGTAAAAGACCGAGGTCCGCCGAGGTCATTTACTCGGCCTATATTTCCCATATAGACCTCATCTTGGTCAATATCCTATACGTATAATATGTTTTTTTTAGCATATTTGGTCGAGGCCTAGACACTAGTTATACGACCTCAACCATCCACGCACCGGTACTGCAAATACTGAAATAGTGAGCTGGAGCAGTCATGTTTGCAGCAACATCGTTCGTTCGTAAACGCACTTTGCAACAACATTTTGTTATATTTTCGGCGATTCTCGAGGGAACCCTTTCAAAATCGGTGACAAGCGGTATCCGGTCAGTTAGGCCTGTGACATTTCGTCGAGAGACATTTCGAGGTGGTCAATTCATCGAATGACATTTCGCAACTGTGCTGTTTCGCAGCTTGATTTTTTCGCCGAATGTGTTACATTTCGACGAAAATATTATATTTTCACCGCCGGCCCTGTTGCCGAATTTCAATGAAAAACTGTAAGCGTTGGGTACGGAATCCTTTATTTTGGTGACTCAACCATGGACACGTATCCCGATTTTACCTGCCTCACTTTGCGAGGCAAACCCAAACTAGTCAAGGATGGGTATATGCCTACGTGCAATACAATAGAGGAAGAAACGAGACTGTTGAATGGAGCTGCGAAAGAGAGACGAGCTGTCCTGCAGAGGCTGCGTGAAGACAAAAAAAGCCGCGACGAGTCAGGACTCTTCCCACCAGATCGTCCCGGGTTCACTGGGAAAAAGGGTGAGCTGTGGTGAACTTACCATCATCCGTAGCTCTGAAGCGAACAGAACGCAGCTAACTTGGGCGCACTGGTGGTACTGGATATGTACAAAAAAAACCAGACCCTATGCAGAGCTGGATCAGGCGTTGCACAATCTGGGGGGTTATGTACTCTTGCTTGAACTAATTACCTCGAAGTATATTAAAATTCAAAATTCTCTCCGTCCTTCTGTATTTTTTCTTTCTTTCGGTGAAATGTCTGTTCGGCGAATTGGCCGCTCGGTGAACTGTCATTCTGTGAGTTGTGCATTCCGTTAAATGGGCATTCTGTGAACTGGGTATTCGGTGAGCTATCGGTCGGTGAACTGTCACTCGGTGAACTGTTGTTCGGTGATATGTCGGGACACCACTGACCTAGAACCACAACACTTAACAAGCCTAGCAATTTTTCGATAAGTCTCGTTTTCGGCGAATTTTTCGGGTGGCCGATTTGGGGAAAAACCTATTCACAACATAGTTAATGTGGCCATATTCGGTTATATTCGGTAATTATAGACGTTGATCCGGAAACCCAAAGGAGAGGGACATAACGTGAAAGAGTACCACCCACAAGAAAAATCTACGACGTTGACTTTTTGGCAGATCCAATTTCGAGTTGGAGAAAATGCAAAGGATGTGGGCATAGGTGACCCTAATAGGTTAACCTTGTTTTGGGTACCTTTGTATTATGATAAATGACTCCTCACCAATAGTTGTCATGCCAATCACGCATACTACGAATCATTGATGCACACCATCAATTCTGCTATTCTTGTTAACAGGTACTTGAGCAGAAATAATTTAACATCTTTACCGGATGGAGCATTTGCAAATCTCTCCAACCTTCAGCGATTGTGAGTACATAGTTTGAATAAATGAAGGCCATTCGCCTGTGTAAACTACATGTGTGTACCTAAGAGAGCATGTCCGATAATAACAAAGTACGTGTGCAAGTCGATCTTTCCGATTTCGCTCAAAAATTGCAGGTGTAGATCAACTGTGCAAAGCCTTTCACAATATTCTGAAGGGAATCTAGACACTGGCATACCCTGTTACATTATTGATTGAATGTTAGAAGAAGACAACCAAACTGAGCTAAGTATTATTATTATGAAATGACCCAAAGGCAATGTGCCTATCGAGGGGTTCATTTGATTGAAAGAACAGTAGATGTAGATGTATGTACAAAGAGAAGTAGGGATTGATGAGGAGAGAAATGGGGAAAATCAACTGCAAGGTGGCGGAATTCCGTTGATTGCATAAGCATAGTCAGCTGTAAATTTCCTGAGGGCAGCTTTGAACTTATAGAGCGAGGCTTCCGATGTTAGACTGGGGGGTAAACAGTTCCATAGAATAGCAGTTCGGAACATGAAGAGAGACTTAGACAATGATTTAAATTTGGGAAGAATGATTTTATTTGGTCGTCGCTCACTATTCGTAATCTTGAAATGGAAATCAGCAAGGTAATCACGATGATGGAAAACATATCTGTGAAAAGTTGTGAGACTGATGATTTGACGACGATAGGCTAGTGACTCTAGGGAGCATTTAGAATTTAAGACAGATTTGGAAGAAGTGTAATCAAATGCAATTTTTTTCTTTTTCAGTAGAGCTCTAGCAAACCTTGCCTGTAATTGATCAAGAGTGGTCATGGGTTTCTTATTAGATCCAAACGACCACACCGTACAGCTATATTCGATCACAGGTCTTACGAACCCTTTGTACAGTATGATCATTGCCGAAGGCGTAAGTTGCTGGGACATAATTGACAGTAGGTGCACTCGATATCGGAACTTCGAAGTTATTGAGGCGACATGTTTGCGGAAATCCAGGTTGTCGGTCAAGGTGATGCCAAGATGTTGCAGTTCAGAAACCACCGTTAATGGCTCATTGTACATTTGGTATTGCATTCCTGCAGTAGGTGTATCATTGATAGCTCTATGGCACAGCACGGATGTCTTGCTTGCTGAGAATTCACCTCCATTGTTCCTGCCCCATGTTTGACATGCATCGAGATCAGACTGCATGTTCGCTCTACTGGCGAGGGTGTCTTCAGGTTTGTAAGCCAGTAGGAGGGTGACATCATCTGCAAATAGATATTGCGTGCAATGTTGCATAGCGTTGGGCAGGTCATTTATATAGAGTAGGAATAGGAGTGGTGAAAGGTGGGAACCTTGAGGCACTCCGCAGTTGATGCTCCGCTTCTTCGATTTAGTGCTATGTACCTTCACTTCAATTTGTCGATCCCCTAAGAAGCTCTTCAGCCATTTTACTGACGAAGCTGTAGCAATCTTACCGAATTTCTTTAGGAGTATAGAGTGGTCGACCCGGTCGAAAGCTTTCCTGAAATCTAGAGATATCAGGTCAAAATTAGTGCCATTATCAATATTTACAGCCATTGATTGGGTTAGCAAGATAAGTTGGTCCGTTACAGACTTGTTGCATACATATGCGAATTGACCTTTACAAATTACACCCTGGGTCATCAAGTATCGAAGTAGACGTTCCGAGAGAATCTTTTCCATTAGTTTCGCTATGCATGGGAGAAGGGATATAGGTCTGTAATTGGTAGGTTCTTTGGCGCAACCTCTATTCTTGTACACCGGTATTACAGTGGATGATTTCCAGGAGGACGGGAACACACCATCATCAAGGCTGTAGTTGAACAATACTGATAGTGATTGGGAAAGGATATCTGCGAATTGCTTTAGTATACGGTTTGTCAGGTTGATGTCTGATGATGATTTATGTTGTTGCAGCCTCTTTGCTGCATCGAAGACTTCAACAGGGTGTATGTTTCCGAATCCAAATTTGTTTCCATCGACGTCGGCTTCATTGATTGTTATACTAGTTGCTACAGTATTCGGCGGCGTTGGCTGAGTGGTGCATTGGCGGGCAAAGAAGGTACACAGCGTTTCGGCCTTCGCTTGATCTGTTTTGTGAATTTCATTGCCGTTCTGCAGGTCTGGAATTGCCTTTTTATTTGTTTGGTCAATATTGCATATTGCTTTGGCACGTTTCCACCACGCATAGCCACCCTTTCTTTCCTTGCCAAGCATTGTGTATCCGAGCGTTGACAAGTATGTGTCCTTGGCGGCTCTTAATGACCGGTGGTACAGGTTGCGCGAGAGTTTGTATGCAGCTCGTAAGGAATCGTTGAGTGGCTCCTTTCGGTGGAGCACATAGAGGCGGTTAGTTCGCTGACGTTGCGTCTTAAGTTTTTTTGTGAACCATGGTTGGTTCGACTGGGTGTTTTTCTGGCGTGTGATGGTCGTTGCTGCCTGAATTGCCTGGTCCAGCAGTGCAGAGTAGGCCATGCATCTGAAACTGATGTGCACGTTGGTGCCCTGCATGCATTCGGTCAATGGTAGTGTGCTCAGTTTCTGCCTGAGGAGGTGCATGTCAACCTTTCTGGAGACTGCGGCTGCGTTGACAGTACTTCTAGAGTGGCGTTTCTCTGGTGGAGAATATGCGCAAAATAGAGGACAGTGGTCTGCAATGGGCATGGATGTGTAACATGAAGTGACAAGATGGGGCATATTAGTTAAAATCAGGTCTAGGGACGGATTAGAATCTTTAGTTGGCCTCGTTCCATGGTTCTTGGAGACCATAGTGAAGCCATAGTCGTCAAAGGCGGACTGCATGTGTCTACCTGCAGTGTTCGTAGGGTCTGCGTTGTTCCACTCATTGTTCTTGGAGTTAAAGTCTCCCACGACAATTACTGGACGGTTGTCAACGAGGGGGTGAAGAGGACTGAATGAGTTGCAGAATGCAAGACTATCGTGTCTTGGAGGACGGTACATACAGGAAATGATTGTAGCTCCTGTTTCGACAGTTATCATCTCTGAATTGTTGCACTCTAGATCCCGGCGGCGCATAGCACAAAGAGCGGACGAAGAGAAGACTGCTACCCCACCACCACCCAAGTCGCTCCATGTAGTGCTGCACTGGGACCGGTCACGACGGAACAGGTCGTAACCCGGTATCTTAATGATCTCGTCTGGGATACACGAATTTAGCCACGTTTCCGTTATACACAAAATGTCTACTTTATGGTGGTCAAGGAGGTCTGTAATATCAGCCAGTTTATGTTTCATACTACGACAGTTCAGGGTACATATCCGAATGCAAGAATTATTGTTATTGTTGTGGGGGGATGCGTTTACTGGTGTGGTATCAGGTGGAGGTTGTTCTCTTACAAACGTTGAGTGGGGTTGGGCACGATAGGTGCGAGGCATGAAAACTGGGCATGGGGATTGAGTGGGAACACGGTCGTGGCTGGTGTTGAGCGGGGTTGGGCACGATAGGTGCAAGGTATGAAGACTGGTGCATGGGGGTTGAGTGGGAACAAGGTCGTGGCTGCTGTTGAGCAGGGTTGGGCACGATAGATGCGAGGTAAGAAGACTGGTGCATGGGGATTGAGTGGGAACACGGTCGATTAGTTGGTGGCTGTGGGCCTATTTGCCTCGCTGAAGTCCCATGGCCGAACCTGAATGGGCGCTGGCCAAAACCCATCTGCCTCGATGGCTGCACATTGGTCTTCACGGACTGTAAGCCTTGCAGCTTTTGTGCCTACATGCTTGCGAGAAGGAAAGGTGCGGCAAGCTGTGGGTGTGATGCCATTCTGGACACAGTGGGACGTTATGGAGTCTGCGTCGCAACTGTCATCAATATTGCCAACAAAGTATACTTTCCGCAGGGAGCCAAGAGAACCTCTCAGTTTGCGGCTGGTAACTGTAGTCCATTGTTCGTCGTGTTGCTGGTGTTGGTGGTGTTGAACTATAGGAGCAATACAACAGGATATGTCCAAGTCGTCCGATCAGGTTCAACGCATCCGGCTTCCCCTTGCCCTGCAAGCCATCTGAATACCTGGCATAGCTCTGTGATCGTTTTGGATCTACCTGGCAGGTCGACAACAGCAGGTCATTGTTGTTGGAGAATCTGATGCAGCATTCCGTTGCTCAATGGGAATAGGAAGGTTTAGTCCCACGTAACCGATACGGGAACGTGGGTGATACACGTAAAGTTCCTGCAATGCACCCACGTTGGCAATGTTGTCTTTAGTCACACTGAACAAACAAAAGCATGAAACAAAAGGCCCAAACTTGGGCAAAGACGAAGTTTCGAAGCTCATCGAATATTTTGATTTCGTGCTTCGGAAACTTCTTCAGCTGAGCACCCTCACAGCTTGCACAATGCGCTCCATTCTGATTTTCACCCACGTTCTGGCGGAACGTGGGTGAGCCTCCATACACGGTATGTCGTGAATCAGAAAACGTGGGACTAAACCTCCCTAACGCCGCAGGGGACGATCCTAGGACTAGTGCTTTTCTGTGTGTATATTCGTGAGAGCCCCTCTCTATTCCAGCACTCCAAATCAGTGGTGTGCACGGCGGTAGTCGGGTACCCATGCTACACGTGAGGACCTCGGGTAGACGGGTGCAGAATTGTACCCGAAAACCCGAAGTCGCAGATGACATCATATACAGTGCACATGTACAAATTCATATAATACTCCGCATGTATACCATGCCATGGTCCAGAGAGAGAAAAGCCTCTTGTGCGGGCAAAACTCAAAAAACAATGTTGCTCAATCATGTACACATGGATGTCAAAACTATGTCAAAACTAAAAATATGTTTTATAGAAGAGTGAATAGTGACGGTCGTAGTAGGGTTGTTGTCCATTGTCTACCCAGTGTATAAGGGAAGGGGTGCATTGTGGTATTACGATGGAAACATTACCAGATCGGGTACCCGAGCTACCCGTGGAAAACTACCCGAACCCCATACCCAAAGAAAATGCTACCCGACTCAGCCCTACTCCAAATATCGGCAGTACAGTACTCAGATGAGCTCACGCACTATCGAACCGGCAATGAAATTTTGGATCTCACCGCCAATGAAATTATGGATCTCACCGCCAAACTCAATTCCGATCTCAGCAAGATTGACCGCTTTCTGTCTAGTAGTGGTAGAGATCTCCTGTTCAATCCGGGGAAGATTCAGTTTCTACTAAGTATCCTGAGGAGAGTACTTAATGCTACATATGGGAAAGGGAAATCGAGTGTTACCACCATGCGCTGCACAGTTTTGACCGAAAAATCCGATATACTGTCCATATTGGGTCAGCCTTGTTTTGAGTACCTTTGCACTATGTTCAATGACTCATCAACAGTAATTGTCAATGACAACCATGTATAATACGGGTCTTTGATGTACATCATAAATTCTGCTATTCTTGTCCACAGGAACCTGAGCAGTAATTCTCTTACATCTTTACCGGAGAGAGCATTTGCAAACCTCTTCAGCCTTCGAGACCTGTGAGTTCATATTTTTGATAAATGTAGAACAATCTCCTGTGCATATAAAAGAACTCAGATGGTGAGCCAAGGAAAACATTGTAACTAGGCTAATTGTAACATGGAAAATTGTGGGCACGAGAGTACTCCTTGTCAGGTTTGTGCTAGATTGTGCTCGTCTGACTGTTCAAAAATCTGGTTTAGTTGGTGGAATCGATCGCATAACTTATGCCCACATTTTTCCATGTTACAATCTCTTGTGCACACGTTAATTATGTACTTCAAGTAAATGTAGGTACTTATAACGAATTTTTATATGGTAGTTTGGAGGCGGTCAATATAGTTTCGCAATTTATAACTTTGCACGCAAAGCCACAAATCCACAAATCAAATGCATACTTCCTTCGTCTATCAAACGTTTCGTAAGTGGTATAATGATGATATATTTTCGATTTTAACTCGTGGAAGGTCTAAGTTACATCTCACTATGTTAGGATCTATGTATGATTTTTAATTAGATCCAGAACTATGTTGAACAGAAGGAGAATGTGTTATCGTTGGAGTTGTTTCATGTCACACGTCGTGAAAGTGTGGCCAGTGTTGCCTGATGTGTTCAACGTGTTTGTCTACAACTTGCAACTTCTATCTTTGAGTTTTAGCACTTTAATCATTTCTCACCTATGTGGAAGTGTTGTCAGCTCAACAAAGGTGAACTGGGGACATTTCCGCCATCTTCCTTTTCGGATATTCTTGAAATAAACCTTCTTGAATTCTTGCTGAAGTACGGCAAAACTCATACCTGCGCAGGAGACCTCGCCCCTCCATGACGTTTCCTCGGCAATTTCTACTCCAACACTACTTGCAGACTACTTAGAAATAATATTTCAATTCCAGTGAAAGACCGAAGCGTTGTAGGTGTTGAAGAGATGTTTGATTGGCTTCAGTGGAGCCTCCGAGTATGGAAAAGTTCCAATTTTGTAGGTAAGAAAAAGCAAAGTATAGGGGAGTTGGTGTAAACGCACTTTGATCCATTCCGGTTCAGTCACGTGCGCTTGAATGGGACACCGCCAAATTTAATATCTATGGTCTGTGCGCAGCGATCTCAACACCAATTTCCTTACAACTCTCCAGCCAGGAACATTTGGAAATACCACTCAACTTCAACGTCTGTGAGTAATTACGGGAAAATGTTTCTTTATTCCCGTAGCTATGCAAAAGACGTTGCTTCAGGAACGTCTGGCGCTAGCCAGGGTCCACACAGCTGTAATTGCGTGTTTGTCTGTTTGTTTGTTTGCGCCATTGGCATGCCCGGTGCTATCCCGTACCTGTCCAGTACCGTACCATCAAAGACAGCTGCAGCTGGCCACAAAATTCAAATAGGGCTTTCAAATGCAAGATCATAACGTGAAGCAACTTGGAGGAATAAGTATGTATGCGAAGTGTATCGGGGGAATGCATGGAGGGCGATAGTGCGGGTTTGAATCCCAGGTTACAGTTGTCTTGAAACAAATAAGAGAAATGAAACATTTATAACATCCCTTGGCCTATGCTTTTTTGCCTAAGTCATTAAGGTGGTAGACGACAATGATGTATCCAATCAATGGAAAAAAAACATTTCCATCAGTTCTAATAACATGCATGATGAGCTAGGCAAAAAGCATAGCGTAGGGCCCTGAGCTTCCAAGCTCTCTCGTTTGTATTTGTATTTTTTTCATTTATTCAGCATTTCCTGGCTCGTCAAAGGACTGCCAATGACAGATGGATGTGAAATGAAGGGTGTAACTCCTGAGATATGAAGTTGGCTGTTCCTACATGTATGTGGAGCAAAAGCTTTCTGCCGAACATTATACTTCGCTAACTCGCGTCTGCCATTTAGAGCACACGAAAAGTCCGCATTCTATAAGTGATCATTTAGAGTTTTCAGGCACAACATTCCTTAGCCTACTCAAGCTCAACTGATGAGGGATGGATCACTCGAAACACTGTGTATTGAGCAGGGAGCGTTGCTTGCTTGCAGGTGTTCCGGGTGGAAGGTGCAACGGGCTTTTCGTGTGCTCTTAATGGCAGACGTGAGATAGCGAAGTGTAAAGTTCGGCAGAAAGCGTTAGGTGTATTAGAGGTAGGGGTCACACGGGTGTACCTTTAACTAACGAACGGGTAATTATCTTAACGGGCGGGTTAACGGGTACCCTTTAGCAGCCATGTTTAATTTTTTGCGCAATTTTCACATAAATCAAGATTTTAATTCATCTGTTCTCGGGTTGCATTTTGATATCACATTGTGATTCGCAAATCGATTGGTGTCTGATAGTCGCAGGAGTAGATCTACTAGGTGCGAAAATGCAACCACAATGCAGACATCCAGCATGGAGTTGTAAATATTTGACTCCCGCCTGGAATAACCGATCCCTTGGGCACCCTGTAAAAAGACCTTAGGATCTGTTGGGAATGCCCAAGTAGAATAATAAAATACAATACAAAAAAATACAACAAATCCCAGCAGTGTTGCTCCGTACTGACTGGTCCATCAAAATCCAAACGGGTACCCTTCCACTAACGGAACCTGAGATTAACGGTCGGGTACCCGGTACATCGCTTTGACCCTAATAAGAGGCATACCAAATTGATGTTCATAGCGTTCCGATGGTGGTAGAAAACGCAAAACTAAGGAAATCATGCGATTGAAGCAAATGAAAATTATGTACAAGCCTCATCATGTTTTCTTGTATGGATGAACCTATAGGCTCCCGTGTAGGCACCGGCGGATTATGCCGGCATAATTATTGGCAAAATTATTGGCATAATTTGGTGGTTGAAAATTTGGAGCATAATTTGGCATCCTGTCGGAGGTAAGAACATAACTACATGATTGTACCACAGTTCTAGTATGTAGGCTATACAATTGTGTACAATGCACCGGATCAGTGCTGGTGGTCTGCATAGTAAAAGGGTTCGGAGGTCATGCAGATAGTATTTTTAAAGAAGAGCAGGGAAGAAATCATGGCAATCCATTATTTTATGCTAGAACTCGTCTCCTTCAAAGTTCTTTCTCACACTGGCACAGTACATGTAGCAGAAGAGGCGAGTGAATCAGCCTTTATCAGATATCCCGGGGCGGACGAGATACTGACGGATAGTCTGCAAAACTCCGCGTACATGTACATTATTATGCATGTTACAAAGTCATGACCTCTGGAGCCCCGTGGAGGTTAGCAGCCATAACTGCACACAGTGTGCAGGCTATAGGTATTGCCAAGAGTATAACCCCCTCCCCCCCCCCTCCCCTGGGGGTGGGGTGGGGTTGTAATAAATAAAATACTCTTGGTATTGCTCTAATACTTCAAGTACTTCAGAGTAATTATAAATCATTGAGATAATAATTATAGTTGATGTTCGGTCATGATGGAAGGAGAGGTGGAGCTACGGAAGAAATGAGCTGTTTATTCGCTGGGTGAGGGTGACATCGGTTGGATGAGTATGGAGATTACGAAGAAAGTTGAACATGATAATTTTTCAAAGGTAACTCAAACTACATGTAATTTGGCAATGAAAAATCTTTTTACGAAAGAAGTCAACAACAATATAGTGAAATGAATAGAAGTAGTCATGTTTTCTCTTTTCGATGTTGATCTCTAGCAAGAATGGACACTTTTTTTCTTTTTCTTTACAATGATCACAGTTGCAATTTCAAATCTTGAACGGTACTATTCGGCCAATAAAATGTGAAGAACTCTTCTTCTCCTCTCCTCCATGCGCTCTCACAGCCGACTCACTGCAACCCTCGGTAGCCACAGGAAGGGTTGCAGGTAGATACCTGCAACCCTTCCCTGTCTGGCTGTTGGTGTGTAATGGCTACCGAGGGTAGCAGTGAGTCGGCTGTGAGAGCGCATGGAGGAGAGGAGAAGAAGAGTTCTTTACTTGATGACAGCTCCCAGGCAAAGACAAAAAATTGCATAGTGGGAGCATAGTGATGGTGAGGCTTTTTGCCCTCAGTATGGGGATACTCATGTATTTTGTCGTACTGATGGCCACTTGTAAGTACGAAAAAGGTACAGTTTTCCGAACTTTTTGAGGCTCCATAAGTACAACAAAGTGAATATGTAGTATCCCCGCATGCCGAAGCATAGTAATTATGAGGATTTGCGAGCATAACGCGAGAATCCATGAAAGCATAAATCCATGATTTCGCGAGCAAAATTTGCCAGAGCCTACTCCCGTGGGACCTTATATACTTTTGAAGATATAATGTATACGTTACGGGTTATGACTAACAGTCCACGAAGGAAACGAGATTAGTATACTGTCAGAAAGGCGAAAAACAGTTAAAATACTGACACGTCATCGAATGTCCTTTAATATCCCTGTCAGTTTTGTGCCTTGTTGTCGCTAGGGTACAGCGGATAATGCTCCGAAAATGTTCGTAAAATGCTAATCATACTGCTCCAAAAGCTACCTGATAATGCTGATTGTAATGCTCCAACAAGGGCTATAATGCTCTTGGTTTGGAACAAAAATGGAAGAAAGGCTGCACATTGTCAAACTTCCAGGGAAGGATGCATATAGTCAATCTGTCTCTGCAGCTGCTGCAATATCTCTCACGAGCTCCGCTACTTCTTAGCACTATAAGACATGATCGCGTCTCCATTGGCTGCTCTCCATTGCAACTTTGATTCAGGGCTGTGGCTGAATAGTGGGTGTATCAAATCTTTTCCCTTGCTTATCCATGAAGTGGGATGTGAGACCATTATTGCCGGTGATCAATTGGATGCTGGAAGCTAATCATGGGAAGTGATATTCCTGCCTGCAGACAAGATGTCACTGCTTCCACTCTGTGAAAAATGTCTTCATCTGAAACAGCTTACGTGAGGCAAGTTCCTGAGTGACGATCTCAGATCGAGATCCCTCCCCGGATTTGCGGAAATCCTGAACACACGTGGTCAGAAGTTATTTTGCCGCTCTACACCCTCTGCTTCCCGCTGGCTGTCTTCTTCTCCTGAGGTTGCGTGGAGACAAATGGTTGGCCACAATACTCTTCTTTTCTGATAGCACTTGACTATAGGCCTTGCATTACAATCGTCCACGACGAACTGTACATGCTTTACAGGAAAGTAAAACATGCGCTGCTGACCACTCAAATCGACTTGGTGCTGCGTCCATGAGAAATTCTAGTTCTTTTCGAGCCTGCTGAGCTGGACTCGGCAAAGGCCGTTATTAATTTTGGAGTAAGCTCTATCCGTTTATAGCCGCTCCTTCATGCAGGTCCAAATTTTTATCAAAGGATTAGTGTTTACTTCAGTATCGCTAGACATGCTATGGCCAGAGCCTATGGCATAACATTTTTTTTATTAACAGGAAACTCCTCTTCCTCTGTTTGATATTCACTTCGCATAGATCTACGTAGTCTCCTCCATCATCCATGGCTCTCCATGATTTCTAAAAAAATCCTCGCAAATGATCGTTATGGATTGTGTGCACTTCGAAGCATAAGCAGCCTCAGTTGCAACGTTGGGCATGCTACATCACATGTACATTTACCTGACATTGCTACATAAAGACTCATAAAGACTTTATGTAGCAATGACATACTGCATGTAGTCAGGTAAATGTAGCGCTAAAGGTGTTACGTGTGACGGTGTCTACACTCACAAAGTCATGTGCCGGTACAATAATTATGATGGCGTTGCACCTCATGCAGTCATGGCTTTAGCCGATTGTTGACAAAAACCATGAGATTTCCCGACATTATCCACTATAAAACTCGTTGTGCCACTCAAACCTCACATAATGCTCGTCTTGTTCCTTCCTAATGCTCCATAATGCTCTAATGCTATGATAGTCTTATAATGCCGAATATAATGCCGGCATTATCCGCTGGACCCTAGTTGTCGCACTATCAGACTGTACATTATCTCGTTACCATGGTGGACTGTTATGGGGTATTCACACGACAAGCAAATCCACGTGCACCGGAAAGTTGCTATGGCATTTTAACTGTGAACGAGAAAACTGGCTGAAAGTGGCTGAAAGGTGCAAGCGAGCTAGGGGCCCACTTTCACGATAATCGTGGCGTGCACGAGTACATATACACCAAAAAACGCGAAGCAAGACTTGATTTTTTACGCGGCTCTTTAGAGCATGATAATTATTGTATGCGTGTTTTGAAAGTTTGAAATATCCATGGCTACTGGTCGGTGAAGCATTCAAAAATGCAAACGTGCCTGTCGTCGAGTGCAGCTGTGTGAATCCACACAGTCACTTTTCTCGTATGTCACTCCCTGTAAAACATGCAAGTGCCTGTCGTGTGAGTACCCCATTAGTCATAACTCGTAACTTATAGGTCCTTTTTCTTTACATAATATTGTTGGCTCAACATCGTATTTTTTAATTTTTGTTTTGTTTTTGTTTTTTTTGTTTCCCCTTCTTCCTTAGTTACGTGCACTGTGATAAAAAATAGTATCAAATGCAAAGGGTCGTGGATTTAGTTTACTAAGTACCAGTATCATGTACATTGTTCTCGTTTGCAGATGGTTGAATGTTAACAATCTAGAATCACTACCCATGGAAATATTTGCAAATCAAGTCAATCTGATGTCGTTGTGAGTACATGCTACATACTTGAAGAATGAACCATCACTTAATTTTAGCCAGTCCTTGATTCAAAAATTACCAAAATGTACACTGTGAACAGCTCAATATTTGCATCACTAAATCCGCGATTTATCAGAACCAGTGATAATTCGATGATGCCATTTTCATTTGGTCCGTGGATTCATAACATAAGTAGAAAGAGGTTCTTTTTTTCGATCAGATGAGACCACACGACGCTTGTGAACACCAGCACGAACTGTTCACCAGGGACACTCCACAGCAGCAAGTAGTTCTACAGTAAAACCTGTAACTAACGACCACCGTGACTAGCGACCGGCCTGGTACTACCGACGACTTTGTCAGGCACGGACGGTCTCACATTCAAAATGCACTGTGACTAGCGACTACCTGCTGAACGCGACCAGCGACCGCCTTTTCTTGTCCCAATGTCGAATTTTGACCCGTAACTAGCGACCGCGATGTAGCAAATCAAACATTGCTTGAAGCTCCTTCTCGACAAATTTGATGATTTTCCATGGTCGTTTCGATACTACAGCTGGACAAATCAGCGCAGTCTCATTTTTACTGTGGAATCAGTGTGGACTACACTACACCTGTCATAATTTCAAGTGCTGTCAAGAACAAACATGATAGGAAACGTCTTGGAGAGCGCATCCAAAGCGCTCTTTGATCGATGTTACTACTCGAAGGAGAAACTAAAGTAAAGACCGAGCGGCTCTCTGTCGAAGTGCAATCACACAGCTCAGTCACCACGTGACCAGGTCACACTGACAGTCTGTGCTGGCTAGCTAGCATGCTACGGTACTCACCTGTACCATGTGTACGGAACACAGGCCAGGATACGATGGCGGATTAGTCTACAGTGAAGGTGCGAAAACTCGCAACATCGCCGCATCACGGTCGTACTGGTACACACCAATACAGTTTAGTGAGTTTACGCTACACTACATCCAAGTCGGAGCGACTGAGTTTCCACTGTACTGTAGATCTACACACTGATACCAGTTGCCAGTGTACATGGAGTGGTCGCACACAGATGAGGATGGAGTCGATAGTGACTAGTCCACTGCCTGGCCAGGCGCCAGCGCTGCTCTGGAAACCCAGTGAGTCAACATACGTGTCAAAAGCTCGTATCGCTTCCGGTGTATAAAAAACTTGATTTTCTCTCTCTCCAAGTGTTGTATGATCTGAAAGAAGAATGTCAGTGCGCAAGTGGTGGGGGATTGTATTATCTGCATTTTGACATACATATCATTATAATGGGATCCATATATGGTCGCGCAGTGCAAACCTCTAACTAAAGACCACCTACCACTAACGACCACTTTTCCGGGCACCAAGGGGTGGTCGTTAGTTACAGGTTTTACTGTAGTTCCTACATCCAATATCCGTTTCGCCCATTCTGCTGATCGCTATAAGAAAGTGATTGTCTCCGCGCCGCCAATCTTCACTTCACCACATTGGAACATGGCCATGTCTCTACCCGTCGACAGAAGGCGCCTCCTCGACCTCCGACACCATCCACCGCTCCAGACACCAGTACGCCAAACACTGCATCGTAGTCACCTCTACCGAGTCTGACAAGAAATTTGCACTGGCAACCCTTGTCACTCCAAACAGCAAGTGTTTCTTTTGCTGAGCGACTCGAATTTCACTAGCAGCCAAGCGGTATTGTGTCTCCACAACTTGTAGATTAGTCAGAACGGTGCCTCGTAGACGGACGTGCCCGTATTAGGGGCGTCAGGGATCTGGAGAATTTGTTTCCTCTGCGCGACATCACCAGTACCTGTCTCTGCCTTTTTTCGTGGCTTGCCATGGTTCTTGGCACTGGCTGTAGCAGGTGCGATGTTAACTGTACCTTCAGCTGCATCTCCTCCAGTATTGCTGTCAGTTGCTTTTCTCACTCCAGCTTCCCCGTCTCCTAGGTTTTGGTTTGTAAATGTGGTCTTCCACATTTTCTATGATTTGATATTACCCGAAGGATGTACCCAGAGTGCTTGACAGTGCTCAACACCACAAAGGCAGAGCGTAATACACTACAGAACAACAAGGACAATCAAGGCTTGTTTGCTGCTACTTTAAGTTTCATGCTTACGCAATCATCAGGCAACTGCCTGATGATTGCGTAAGCATGAAACTTAAAGTAGCAGCAAACAAGCCTTGATTGTCCTTGTTGTTCTGTAGTGTATGATTTGATATTATAATTTAACAGGATTCTCCAGAGGCAAATGGAGGCCTATCAAAGGAATTCTCCTGGGGAAAGGAAGTGAAGGTTGCTGTTATGGGAGATGGAGGAAGGGACATAACAAGATGAACAAATAAAGATAATACAAACAGGAACAGCAGAAGCTACTTGCAAAAAATCGGTATACCTTGCCGTGACAGAATACTTGTGGTGCAGATAGTGTCTACGCACAGCAACAGTAAATCGGCTAGCGGATGTCAGACAGCGGATTTGTTCTGGCAGCTTATTCCAGGCAACACTGAGACGAAATAGAAGGGATTCAGTGAGGTATGTACCAGACTTAGGGAGAATCATAGAAAATGGATGGCGACTACTACGGGATACGGAATAAGAGAAATGCTCCAACAATGATGGGTGTCGTGGTAGCAGAAGATAAATCGATTAAGTTTCATGTGTTTTGCTTGCTAAAAACATGTTGCATCTTGCTTTGGCCGATTTTCTAAGGGCACTCGCAATAAGAAGAGACAGATGTTAGTTTCCTGAGGGGATCGGGAAAACCCCACAGAAAAGCGTCTGATGACAATGACCATGTGTTGTTTCTGACTGAGATATCGGCCAACAAAATGGGCTTGGGTCGGATATGTGCGATTCATACCGTGTATATGCATCTTGTTTACAGACGGCTGAATCGCAATTCTCTCACATCTTTACCGCCGGGAATCTTTCACAATCTTCCCAAACTTCAAGTGCTGTGAGTTTTGAATTTATAGAAACAAAAATGTTTCTTCCATCCACAGTTGGTAATTTGTTGGCTGATTATTGGTATTTGCCATGAAACTCTGAGTAACAATGAAACAGCCCCATTTTACTTCTTTTTGTGTGCCTCTTGGGTAATTTGTAATTTATTTATTTCTGGACGCCCAGAAGCTTGAAGGGCTGTCTGGGGGGCGGGGGGGGGGGGCTCCATATCAGCAATACAAAACTCACACACAAACACATGAAAAAAATGATTGACTCACACATAAAACATAATAATAATAAAAATAATTATAAACATGAATGAGGCGTATAGGGGTAAGGAAGGAACAATCTCCATACAACACATAATGTTTGTCCGTTCTTCAAAAAGTCTCGACTATTCAACATTAAAGGGGGAGTAAAGCCTAAAATCAAATTTCACATGTTGAAGACGTCGGGGTGCTGAGTAGAATGGGACTCTTGGTTCGGAGGAAGCTTCCTCCTTTGTTTACAATCAAACTCGCCACTTCCACTGAACTGGGTGACTAAGCCCTACTAGATGGGATTTGTAGGCAAAATGTCGCTAAAAGCGCCATTTCATTCTTATAAAAGCACGGATAACCGCTAATGGACCATGTGCTATAATGTTTTGGACGCTGAGTCAACAGGTTTTGGTCCTAGAAGGCAGCGATGCCGCGTTTGGCCCTTATGCCCAATCGAACATGGTTGAATAAGCAGTTACGTGATGCGTACACCAGTCAACTGGTCACCATGCTTGCAGGCTGCAGGCTACAATTTTCACACCAAGGTTCAAATCGAGTGACAGGAACGCGCCCAACTATAGCCAATGGTGTGTGTGTGTGTGTGTGTGTGTGTGTGTATGTGTGTGTGTGTGTGTGTGTGTGTGTGTGCGTGTGTGTGTGTGTGTGTGTGTCTGTGTGTGTGTGTGTGTGTGTGAAAAATAGGGATTCACTGGCCAGAAAAACTCACTTCAATCAGCTGTGTGGTGGATACCAGGCTAAAATTAGTGGCGGTCAATTCATCAGCCTTGCAAGCTGTTGAATGGTGTAATCCCAGCACAAGTTGCTATGTATAACATGGCTGTCCGCTATTATCGCTACAGCGATGGGCATGTCTGAGTCTGAGTCTGAGTGTGTGTGTGTGTGTGTGTGTGTGTGTGTATGTGTGTGTGTGTGCGTGCTGAGTGCGCAACTCCTCGTACTTATTGCGTTCAACGCTTTGCACAAACAATAAAGGCTCGGCACTTGTGTGCATCGAGCTGACTCGGCCTGCACTGTTTGTGTGCAGTCAACATTTGAATTATTGGCTCTATGTATCGGACATTTGAAGCGAAAAGACCACATCACATCACAGAGACTTTAATTGGGCGAATATTTTCAACATGAGAACGGTGGGAGGAAGATGGAAGGAGTGTTCACTTATCCTTTCTCTTGGATTTGTGGATGTGTACATTAATTCTCTGGTAGAATTGGCCTTGCCGATCGCATATTGTAAAATAGCTTTATTAGGATGACGCAAAGGCAAATCTTTTTTTGAGCAGTACCTGCTCCTGCTCCGCGCATCCCCCTGGTTTCTGATATCTCGAACGTGTACTTAACTATCTCGATCACCCCTGCTAACATTATTGCCCCCGCTTGTTTTTCACGATCCATTGCTTCTTGCCTCCCGGTTAATTTCCATCTAGCTGTTTCTGGCTAGTACCAGTTCTATCGCACTTATTAATCATCCTTATTGGCGTCACGCCATCGTGGAATAAAAATAAATAAAAATAAATAAATAAATCGCCTATCAAAGGGGTTCACCGCCTTGAATGATTGTGGTATGACAAAGCAAAGAGGCAACCATTATGTGTGTGTGTGGGGGGGGGGGGGGGAGGGCAGGAGTTTTGAACTATGCACAGTCAAGGGATAATTGTATATGACTGTAAATACTTAGGTCTTTTCATCTATGTCCTGCATGTGATTGCTGTTTACAGATCGCTCTACGACAATTCTCTATCATCACTACCAAACGAAATATTTGCAGGGCAATCCATTCTTCGGGTTTTGTGAGTTAGGATGCCTGTTTAATTTTTTAATTTTTTTTAATTTAAAAAGCTTCCGTGGAGATAAAAATGTAATGTAACGTAATGTTAGGGTCTAAATTATTACTTGCATTGTGCGTATATATATTGAGTTAAGAGCTATTGTTGATTTGCCAGTAATCCTCTGATGAGATGGCGACGAACACGTTTAGGAACAAGCTTCTTTATTTACATGAAAACAAGTTTTGCTTATGGTGTTTGTACTGAGTGCGCAGCTTACTCTATTTATTGCGTTCTTCAATTTATTCATATTTATAACTAGCCAATGAACCACAAACAAGCGGTTTTTACTCCTTTGATACATGTGGACGACAGAGGGAATGAGAGAGAGAGGGAGGGGCAGAAATACGGAGAGGGGAAGGCTAAAAAATAAATCAGCAAGTCGACCTCAGGGCTACACTAAATAAAAACGGAATGGGAATTCTATATACAAAATAGCATCATGCTATAATTGCGAAACACATTTCCTATTCTTTAGTCTGCAGCAAAATGCTAGCCGAAAAGCATTTAAACGGAGCCATGATGCACTTTCAGCAGGGATAGAATTCAAGGTGGCTGGGCGCGGAACGGAGATCAGGTGGGAGCTGGTTCCACAGGACTGCCCCGATGAACTGTATACAGTCAACTTCGCGAATAACGACATTCGGCGGGGCATCAGAAAAAGTGTCGTTATTCGCGAAGTGTCCTTATAACCGAAGTCCCATTTGAATGTATGTGAACCCATATTTTGTATAGTATGACATGCATATCAAAATCAAGCTCTTTTCTTGCTCTATGTCAATGTGTACTTTATTTTTCTTATTGCAGTTGAAAGGAACTAAAAATTCAATATCCAAGGGAAACCAATTGAAAAATATGCCTTTTTGAGCCATCTACAGGGCCAGGGACATGTACATGTACATTGTATGATGATTACATGTGCAGTGTACATGTACAACTACAGATTGTACATGTACACTGCACATGTAATGAGGAAAACTTCCTTCTGCCAGCGGAGAGGGTCCATTGTGCCTTTTGTGTGTACACTGTACATGTATACATAATACACTGTAGGTGTGCTGGTAAATCCAACAATTTTGAAACCAAAATAAAAAAGGAAGAAAAAGCCTCCCCCGGCCCCGGCCCCCAGGCCTTGGGCCTGGCTGCATTTTCTTGCATGTGTGCCTTTATCCATCACCATAGGTTCTGGTACTTCTGCATGACAGGTACATGATTGTACTTGACTGACAGGTACTTCAATAGCTGTCAAAAGCCCAGAAAGTCGTTATTCAAGCAGTGAATATGACCTCGGCGCACTAAAAGCATGTCGCTATACGCGAATTGTCGTTATTCAGATAGTCGTTATATCCGAAGTAAAATGTATACAGTTAGATGGGACTTTGCTCTGGGCATGGAAATTCTGTTGTTATTCGCGAATTGTCGTTATATCCACAGTCGTTATTAGCGAAGTTGACTGTAGTCGCTTGACCCGCAGGACCGAGCCAAAATGGTACTTGTAGAAAGTGATGTGCTGCTCCCCCAGTGCGGTCACCAGTAACCCTCAGGAAGAAGCTGGTCAAGGGGAAGCTAGCTCAAGAGAACAGACAACGACGGACAAAAATGAGGAGCTTGATGTTAAACATGTCTTCAGGGTGTTGAGGAGGAGCTGTTGAAAGATCGGGCTGGGTCGGTACTTGAGCGAACAAGGTCGGCAAGTTTGATTACCGCCGAGCCCACTCTACTGAGGATGCGCTGGTTTTAGCGGTGGACAGATGGAAAGATGCACAGTCCCAGCGAAAAACTGTCGGTGTTGTGATGGTCGACATGTCTAAAGTGTTCGACCGACTCCAACACGAACGTCTCGTTATAGACCTACACTCACTGGGTTTTCACGGCAAGGTTCTGGAGTGGCTCGTGAGCTACCTGTCCGGTCGGCATCAGCGGATAAAGGTTGGAGCCGAGTTATCGCCCGCAACAGCTTGCAGCCAAGGCAAGGGAGTGTCCTTGGCCCCCTCCTCTTCGTATTATACACTAGAGCAATTAGCGACATCCTACCAGCCGCTATCGCCCATCAGGAGTTTGCTGACGACATCGTAATAGAATTTTCACACGCAAATGTAGCATTGTTGTGCAGTTCCTCTCGAACGCAGTAACCACGCTAGCGGAATGGCTTGGAGACATTGGTCTTCTTCTGAACAAGAAGAAGACCCACGTAATGTTTTTGAAGCCTCAAGGGCAACAAGATCCAATCGATCGCGTCCGCTGAAATGGAGATGAGCTTGCCACAGTGTCATCCGCAAAATACATTAGTGTCAATTTCGACGACGACCTGAGCTGGCGGTCCCACATCCAACACCTTGCTAGCCAGACAGGGAAGGCCGTAAGTCGTCTATGGCGACACGGAGATGCACTTAGCATCACGGCCTGCTGGATATGGTATGTTGCCATGATACAAGCCAAGCTGTGCTACGCCGCAAACGCCTTCTTCCCCTCGCTGTCTGCCGCTGGCCTCACTCGGCTGGAAAGATCGGCGACGGGGTTCGAGCAATCCTTCGACTGCAGAACCCGATCACGACTCAGCCGCTATGAGGGAGACTCTCATTGTCCACCATTGAGAGATTGTTTTAGCGAAAGCTCCTCATGTTTGTATTCCGTTGCCTGCACTCTCTGTCAAGTCACTTGTTTTCGTTTTTTTCACCCCAACTGCACCTTCGCAAGAAGATTATGACCGAAGGGCCACTCGCGGACAGGTGACATGGCTCTTACGTGTCCCCTACCTTCCGGGTCCTGCTGGAGGGTCCTTCATCCGTTTCCAAGGTGCCATTCTCTGGAATAAGCTGCTGCCTTAAGTTAGATGTATATCACAAAAGGATGAATTCAAGAGCACCATCTGACACTGTATTGATTCGCTTGTCCCTACTACCTCTTTGTGTCTCTAGAACCGCTAGTTCTTCAGTTTCCTCTTTTCTGCACGATTGCCTTGTTTGTAAGTTCTCACCTCTTTTCTGCACCATTGCGTTATGTTCTATTTATGTGCACCATTGCCTTCAGGAACGCTGTATTTTGTTCTCGCATCCTTTCTGGACATCTGCCTCCAGAAATGCTTTATCTGTAATCGTCAGGGAAATCTCACATAACAACTAAACTATCGTAATCCGACATCATCATTATTCATTTTTCTCATATCTTTCTCATACATAATTATTCATATCGCAGATTTCTCGTTTTTTGGTAGGAATCGGAGAATCCTCTCTCTGGTGAGAAGGCAGTATTGCCTGTGCCCTGAGCGAATTGAAATAAAAGAATACAACAGCACCATTTCGTGTGTTTTAGCACTGTCATTATCTTATGATATTCCTTTTGCCTATTCTGCAGTTGCACGCGTGTGCTCACCTCATGGCCTCGCTCGTTCCTCGTTACTTTTGTTCATTTGGCATATGCGAAGACTAGCCAAACTTGCTTGGTGATCCAAACGCGAACATGACCGATAAATCTGTCGTACTGTCCCTAGTTGTTGTTGTTTATTTTACTTCGCAGATTCTAACGGGCAAGTTGCCCAATAACAAGAAAGCGAAGGCAAAGAAAATAATAATAATTCGGAAAAGATATAACCGGGGCAGCATAAAATGAATAATAGCTTTTCAGAACTCAGATGGTGAGCCAAGGAACAAATTTCCATGTTACAAATAATCGCTTTTAAAAGTAAAAAGAAAAGAGCGGGTGGTACAGCAGTCCTCCTATTCTGAATTCCCTGAACGAAGCAGAGACATTAGCTGGGTACATGTCACTATTACAGAGCAGCACAGTAGCAAGAGAGCTACCTCGGTCGACATCAGTGGACATGGACTACGAGTGGATGCGAAATACGAGAGGATGCAACAGCAACAGTGACTGGAATAATGGGTGATACGTTTCATGGAACGAGCGTATGGGGGATGACTGACAGCTTGAACACACTGCGTTGGGGGATGGTGCGGATGTCGCTGGGTAGTGCGTTCCACAGCTTGGGAGCGGCAACAGAGAACCTAGCCTGACCAGCGCGGCTTGCGGCGGGTGGTACGTGCGCTCCGATGTCCTTCTGCAAGCGGGTACGCCAATCTGGTGACCTTGAAATCAGTGCACAGAGCCGGTTCCCCGCAATGCCGTGGATGCATCGCCAGGTGAGAAATAGCGCCTTTTGCTTGTGCAGCTCTGTAGGTTACCCTCGTTTTGTGTACCTTTGTATTATGATAAATGAATCCTCACCAATAGTTGTCATGCCAATCACGCATACTACGGATCATTGATGCACACTATAACTTCTGCTATTCTTGTTAACAGGTACTTGAACAGAAATAATTTAACATCTTTACCAGAGGGAGCATTTGCAAGTCTCAGAAACCTTCAGCACTTGTGAGTACATGTTTTGTAATTTGTAATTTATTATTGTTTAAGGATTCCGCAACTATCGAGGGGGTTTCCAAATGTTTCATAATACCACATCTGTAAAATAAAAAGTGGAAGGACCAAGGAACTACAAGTTACGCTATACTGTCCACTAACACCATCCGAATCCATTCCTGTAAAAAAAGTGATGAGCAATAGATGAGCAAAGAAAGCGACAAAGACATGGGGTAGAGCAGAGCTCTGCTATTGAACATATTATTGTAAGCGTGCAGAACTGGGATAATAAAATTTAATGATTAAAAGTGTGCCAGAGATAAGCTTCTAAAGAAAACGATATGCGATGTGACGCTACTTATTCAGAGGAAGTCCGCTGAAGTGAAACCAAATCTCGTAGAATGGTTTGCGCAGTTCTTGCTTAAATTCGCTTAACCAATATCAGCTTATTATGACGTCGTGCACAGGTTGAGATACATGTATATACCAAAATTAGATACATATAGGTAGTGGGGAACTGGGGATAGACATTAACGTACTTGAAGAGAAGGACAGGAGAGATTTTTTGCCTCATATACTTCAAAGACTCTAGAAAACATAGCTTTTCAAGATTTTCCTTCGTTTCATACTTGGAGTATTTGGATAAATGAAGGCCATTCTCGTGTGCAAACTACATGTACATGTATGTACCTAAGAGAGGAGGTCGGAGAATACCAACCAATGCGTGCAAATCGATCTCTCCGATTTCGCTCAACATTTGCAGGTGTAGATCAACTGTGCAAAGCCCTTCAAAATATTTATGAAGGGAACCTAGAAACTGGAATACCCTGTTACAGTATTTGTTGAATTTTAGAAGAAGACAACCAAACTGAGCTAAGCATTGAACTATATAGGAGCAACACAACTCAGCTTCCAATCAACATGAGTGGCGAGGACAGGTGAAAGATTAGAACGTAGATAAGGAGAAAGCTCGTTGACGAGTAAGGCGCTACTTGTTTTAGGTTTTAGTGTGAATGCAGAATATTAAATGTGGCACATACACAATCTGCGGACAGAACTGTTTCGTCCTTTGTGGACTCATCAGCTCCGCAACGAGAAAATGCGCCCGAACCTGATAAAAATGGAACAAAATCCAAAGCCAGATTAAAACCAGGCCCGAGCGTACCTTGCCAGAATGCTCAATCTGACGAGTCAGTGAGCTTTGCATGCCGCAAACACCAAAGACATTACCCCATATAATAATGCTAAACCACCACAAGAGCAGGAGCGAAATACTCAATCAGCGAACAGAACTGGTTCGTCCTCTGTGGACTCATCAGCGCCACACAGAGAAAATGAGGCCAAACCTGATACCAATGAAAGATAACTTTTCCAAAGCCAGATTTAAACCAGGTCCTACCCCACAAGAGGAAGGTCAACCACCACAAGAACAGGAGCGAAATACTCAATATGCTTATTTGCAACACATGCAAAAATCTGGGCATACATGTACATGTAATCATGTAACAGAGCGTGAACAGAAAACCTGTTACATACCCCTCAAAAATGGCCGAAATATCACATTATTAATTAATGCGTCTACAAACGAGTCACGCTGCACTGTGCGAAACTTGACATAGTCCCGCCAATAGGCTGGTATGGGTTGCTGAACTAACTAGCAAGCCAGGATATCTCCATGCTTGTCACACAATTATTGTTGGAGAGTTCTTCTAGCAGCAATTTGCACTTGACGGAGTCGCTTTGTACATGTCCACAAATTCTATGCCTGTTTCTTTCCGCTCGAACTTTGCTATTAACCATCGGTTTACCGCTAGTACAAGTGCGTCCTCAGTGCGGCGTCGCTTCCTGTGAACAAACTGTGAATTAGGGACATCTATGATGTCCACTCACTCCACCAGTTACTGGGCGATTAGCTCATGCGATTAGCTCATGTGATTAGCTCATGCGATTAGCTCATGCGATTAGCTCATGTGATTAGCTCATGTGATTACCTCATGTGATTAGCTCATGTGATAACATAATTGTGCGGTACTGATCAACGCTGCTGACCCTAACTGTACGGTAAAACGATCGTCGACTGAAACTGCTGCCTATTTGTCCATCTAAATTGTGTTCGTCGAATTGCAGTACATGTAGTACTGAGGCGTTCAGTTCGACACAATTCAAGTTCGCTGATCTTCCCCTCCAATTGATCTTTGAACATTTCAAAAACCTACACAAGTCGAGTGGTATGTTGCTATGCGTCCTTGGATTGTGGTTTTCCCGTATTGTCCCATGGTCTTGCTAGTGTAGTCTTCGACATACATGTTCATCCGCCAACGTTCTTCACAGCTGTGACTTTCAGCTCGTGCTTGGCTTGGCTGCGCTCACCTTCACCTCCCATGTTTTTTCTGTAAAATACAACCTTCCAGGTTGGGATGCTGTTGGAGTGTGCATCCAAGTGCTAGAGCTCATCGGCAGTTAGATGTAGAACGTCGGTACCGTCGGTCAGTGTCGTGCAATATTATCGCATGAGCTGATTTTACTAGTAACTGGGGAGGAGACGGTTTTCCATTTTGTTTGTCATGAGTTGAGCCTTCACTTGTTTCTCCAGTAGACGAGATTCAATAGGCAGAAGATTTATCAGCCGATAAGAAACAGCTTGACCATGGTCGAAGCTACCGCCCACGAACAAAGGAAACACATTAGCAAGTTTGAACAGGCATAAAAATCTGCCAGTCGAGAGCAAAGCGTTGAACACTATATGCATAGAAACCAAGCTAATAATCCTTCACAATGCTCCACAGCGTTCGCGAGTCTGTCCAGCTTATGCAGACGCTCCTTTAAAAAGACCTAGTTCTTCAACTTTCTATCCAACGTTGGTGCAACTGCACGAAATTTCCCGTCGTGGTCCCGCAGCTCAACGTACACTGGGGAGGGAATACCCAATGGCACCTATGCATAATTTTCCCGCGGTTTTTTGTGCGGGGCAACTTCACGACCTCGACACTGTACTTGCACCACGCAGCGCAGCATGCAGTCTCATGCATGCACGCGTGGAAACTCTGATGATCGTAGAGCCCTACGTACCTGCTTCGCGTTTGCTGAGGCTGAAGTACAATGTACAATTTTTTTCCTTTGTGTTGGTGAAGAATCAAACTCAAAGCAAGACATTTATTTCCTTCTTGGAAGGCAAGGGTTGTCACAGTTTGCTGTTGTGTATAAGTAGCAAGTTAGTTAGAGATCAGTAAGCAGCTGACACAATCATGCCAAGCAACGCTCATTGTATCGTCCCTGGCTGCTCAAATCGTAAAAGCAGCTGCAAGTTTGGTTTGTTTGAGTCTGATGATGCGAACTCGCAAGGACGAAAAGTGTTTGTGAAGCGTCGTCTATGTGGATCAGACCTGGCTCGTGTTGGCTGCGGAGGAACAGCAGAGGTCTGTAAAGCTGTATCTTTTCATCGTTTGCCTAAAGATTCGGATCGACGCCGGCATATCAGGGCCGAGTGGCTTGCCAAAATACCAAGAGTCAACACTCCTCTTTCTGGAAACTCGTATGTCTGTGGGGTGCACTTTCCTGGTGGTCGACCTGTGACGGAGGACGAGCCACCTTCCCGTTTCTTGGACAAAGCCGTCGTAGTGAAGAGGAAGAGCCGTGTTTCGACAGGCGAAGTCAGTCGACCCGTTGAAGCGATTGATATTGATGACGATGTTGATTTACCAGTCACAGATGAATCGGTGCCTGAGGCTGCAACACTTTTAGCTGACCATGATTATGGTGAAGTTCCCGTTCTCCAAGAGAACAAAATAAAGACTTTGGAAGCACAAGTGGCTAAGTTGCGGTCCCAGTTGGAGCAGGCCTTGTACAATTTGGATGAATCGGAAGAAGCTTTGCGGAAATGCCAACTCCATTACTCGAACATCCGACATGACAACAAGATTGTACTGTTTTACACGGGCCTGAGTTCTCTGGCGTTTGACTTGTTGCTGGATCAGTTGCGGTGTGGATGTCAAGACATGTGCTTTGCTACTAAAGTGCCAGCTGATTTCCTTGGCCAGGACAGCCGTGGCAGACGAAGAGCATTGGCGTATGAAGACGAGTTGCTATTGACCCTTGTCAAACTTCGGCATGCTTTCCCTGAGTCAGATTTAGCACTGCGATTCGGAATAGATCAATCCACGGTGTCCCGAATATTTTCAACGTACATTCGTTGCATGTACTTCTCTATGAAAGAAGTGGACATTTGGCCGAGCCGGGCTCTGATTGATCGCTACATGCCCGACGTCTTCAAAGACAAGTACCCACGCACCCGGGTAATTATTGACGCAACAGAGTTTCCCATTGAGAAGCCAGCCAACCCAACTGTACAAGCAGCCACCTGGTCGAATTACAAAAACAGGAACACTTTCAAACTGTTAGTTGGTGTGACACCTACCGGTGCAATATCGTTTCTGTCTCCTCTTTATGGCGGGCGCATTTCTGATAAGAAACTGACAAAGCGAAGTGGGCTAATGAAGTTGATGGAGAAGGGTGATGGCATCATGGCCGACCGTGGTTTCGACATTGCCGATCTGCTACCGGAGGGTGTCGATCTCAACATACCCCCGTTTCTTGGTTCTCGAGATCAGCTTGATGAAGAAGAGGTGATCGAAACTCGGCGTATTGCTAGCGTGCGTATTCATGTGGAGAGAGCAATGGAAAGGATCAAGAACTTCAGGATAACTCACTTCTTATCTTCCGTGTTGTGCCCTTTGGCTGAGCAGATCATATTTGTGTGTGCATTCCTCACTAACTACATGGAGCCCCTGGTACCTCCGCCTGTTAGTAAGCCATCGACACAGTCTGCACACTTTTCCTCTGCTGCAGAAGTTGCCCAGATATCACCAGATGCAAACATTTCCGCAGTGGCTGTTTCAGCTGGCACATTTCTTTCACCTGCCATTACTGCTTCTGCTGCTGCTTCCGCTGCTACCAAGTTGTCATCTGCTGTAGCTGCTACTTCTGCTGCTACGAACGTGCCATCTCCTGTAATTGCTACTGCTGCTGCTATCAGCGTGCCATCTTCTTCTGTAGCCGCTGCTGCCTATGTGACCACTCCCGTATGTTTGTTTTGCAAGCGCTCAGATGGCCCACTTCTTAGAGTTTGTAGGTCTTGTAACTCACGCTACCACCATATGATTGTGTCAGAATGATGATGAAGATGGGCGTCTATGTAATTCTTGCTTTATGACCAGGCCGCTCTGTTGAAAGCTTTTTGCGCATGCCGATATTCCTACGTGGCCTCGGTATTTTCTTCCCCTCTTTTCTTTGTGTTATGTTGTGAGTAATGGTGCCCCTACACAATGATGCTTATTTCACTCAGGACTTCGTACTTCGAAGTAGAAGTAGTGATGCTCCTATTTGTCTGTTTGTGCTGTTCACCAGGTAGGAAATGTGGCCTGTGACTGCTGCAAGTGCCGCTTACTTTGAAGTAAATACGAATACTCATGTAACGTTCATGCCTTTTTGAACTCCGTTGTAACACGGAATGGCGAGCTATTGTAAACCAGTTGTACGTGCCGTTTTTTGTAGTGGTTACCAGTAATGGCAGTATAATTTACTATAACGCACTGTTTACAGCAGAGTTCCACTGTCTTGGGTACATGTATACAACACTACCTAATCATGTACAAATGCAGGAAGCCGGTTGCTGATGGAACTATCCACCATCTAATCACGGCGTTTATATCAAGAAGGAGCTACAGAACAGGGCAGAACAGAAAAAGCTATAATAAAGAACATAGAGTGCAGCGTATAGAACAGTTCAGACACACTTACAGAAGAAAAGATTGCCACAAATCAGGGAAGAATGTAAACAGTCAAGACTACAGGAACTGGAGCAAAGTGAGCAATGGTCATCTCAGATGACGAGGAATATATCTATTACCAAGAAACTTGATCACAGAGCCAGTTTCGGGAGAACATGATCAAAATAAAATGTTCGGCAAGCTGCGAGAGTTTTCTTGACATGCACTTCACAAAATGAAATGCGCTCAACAAAAAGATCATTGCAGGGAGACCACACTACAAAGTCACAAAATTGAAGGCCTGCAGCAAAGAGCTGCATTTGCACTTGTGTATAGTAGGCATGTGTTGTTTTGAGAGAAAGCACACCATCCTTGTTGGACAAACAAAATGATGCAGTAGACCCAGCTACCTCTGCTAGACTTTGGTCTCTAGCAACAAACGGGCATTTAATCTCGAGCAAAAGTGATGTATCTCCATCCCTAACAATGCCATCGGGACTGGCACCAAACCAGCATTCATCAGCATGCACAAATAAGCCACATGCAACAACATCTATCAGCTTGCCAGACTTGGCTTGGTGGGCTACGTAGGCACATCGTGCCTCTTCTTCATGATCAATCCCCCATCTGGTTGCAGGAGTGGTGAACGCCGGCCGATCAATGATAGTTTTTATGAGGGATGACGGGCCAGTCTGAG
>NW_027044936.1:0-5000 GCF_964019385.1 Sycon ciliatum | reverse complement strand
TCTGCGCATAAAATCTAGACTGACAAACTGCTTGTTAAATCATGCACCTGCTTTCAGGCGTAAAAACCCTGTTGTAGAGGTCTCAGTCCTCATTTGTTAGATTTACCTGTCTTTATAAATGTAACTTACTCTCTTGCTGCTGCTGCTGCTACAGTTTCAGAGCGCGAAGTACAAGAGTTGCGCGATCACATTTCCCTGATGAATGAGGAATGCACTCACGTTCGTGAGCAATGGCGACTAGCAGAAAGTAAAGAGCAACACTCAGGTGAAACGCTGACGAGAGCAATGGCTACGATTGGTGCTTTGCGATCGGAGAGGGATGCACTACTGTCGGCAGCGTATGAACGTCAAGAGATGATCCAGTCTTCGCGCTTTACAACCGAGTCAGACCACGATGCAAACAATGCGTCGAGCTCGCCGGAATTCTACCGAGAATCACACTCCGGCCCACCAACCATGCGACGGTCCACTGGAAGAAACTCTCCCCTGGCCAGTCTTACACGGCCATCGAGGAATCGATCTCTGCACCGCCACGCGTCCGGCGATGATGACCAGCCGGCGAGTGGTATGCCAGATGCAGCCAGTACGTCGGGCAGTGCAGGGGACGGTGGCACGCCCAAGAAGGCCAAGTCAGGGCCGTCCAGGGTGCTGGCGGAGCTCGTGCCATACTTCTCCAGCGGCCGTGCCAGTCTGCGCCGACGCACGGGCCGGGCCCCGCCGAAGAACACCGTGATGTCGCCGTCGGACGAGCAGATGAGACCGGGATCGCAGATGAGAATGTTTGCCCAGGAGCTCGGCTCACCGACCACCCCTATGCATGGCAGCGCTGTGAACTACTTGGACGATGCATCGAGCGTATTGACCGATGGCATGATAAGCAAGCGGTCGAGCATGGGCACGGATATGTTCGATGCCTCATCCCAGGGCGCAGCTTCTCGGCAGTCCAGGGACTATGATGAAATGATCAACCGCGAGATGGACCGACTACGTGGTGAGTGCAAGCACAAGGATGAGCTCTGCCTGGAAATGAGGAATCGCTTAGAGCAGTCACTTCGGGCAACGTCCAGTCTACGTGATGAATACGACAGGCTGCTGAGTGACGCTAGTGCAGCTATGAAGCAGATACGACAGCTGAAAGAAAAGGTACGGGGGCGAAAGGCAAGGAGCAATAGCTGAGAGCAAATCTTCGGAAACAGTAATGTTGGTTTCGTTTGTGAGAGTTACGTTAAGCCCCAGGGATGTTAGCAGCTTGACTTGACAGTTTACCTCTTGGAATAGAGCATCATTTTGCACTAGGTTGAACTTCACAATCCTCATTACATAGTACTAGAACTTACTTTGTAGATTTAATTGATAGAACAGATCATGCGGCTGATGGAACAAAATGGGTTGACGTACAGACTGTAAGGGATGTGTTTGTATCGAACCGTTACTTCTGGTGCTGGTACTAAATCACCCTACTGGGGCCCTGTGGTTTGTAGGTCTTCAACCGTGAAAGCCCCACTCCAGATGTTGGTCTGCCGAAAAAGGAGAGCCAGTTCACGGAAGTGCGCCTTCCAGCTGAACAGGGTAAGTTTATGTTGTGTTCTATGTACCATTGTCTTCATGCATGCTGTGTTGCACCTGCTGGGAGAGTGGACAGTGAGCCGGTGAAGGCTGCTGCTGGTCAAGTGATTTGTGCGACTTGCTGGTTGTGCTGCGCAGAACTGGGAGTGCTGCTGGAAACGAGAATGATGGTGTCCGAAGTGGTGGAGGGACTCGCTGCCCATAAGAATGGGGGTCTGGAGTGCGGGGATCATATCATGCAGGTAAGTCTGCTAGCTCTCAGTTTGTAAGTTGACTCTCTCTAGGTACCTGGCAGTGCGGAAAGAGCTCACGCTGACCATCAATCCTTGGCACAAAATTCATGCAATGCAGCAGAGACCCTACCGTAACATTCATGATTGTACGGTACATTGCACATTATCACTGGGTGGGGTCATGACTGTTGGTGTATTTTCATTGCAAACAATCAGGCATGTGAAGGTGAAGACGAGCAGTCGCAAATAGGTATTCCCAGTGACAGGCATCTCTGCACCATTTCTAGACCGGGTGTCTAAACCACACGCATCCTCCCTGTTTCATCCATTGAACTACCTTGCGCAGATCAATGGAATATCAATGGTGGACAAGACACCCTCCGCCACCATAACAGCCCTCGCGCTGGCCAAGGACGGCTGCACTAAGCTGACCGTCCTGAAGGCCGGCGAGGCGTTCGTGCCGTCAAAGTCGCTCAGCAACGGCCACCTGCCGGCGGCATCTCAGGGCGACTTGATGCCGGTGCGTGGACGCCCGCAGAGGAAGAGCAAGCGCTGGCGTATCCGACAGTCTGTTGCCGAGATCATCGCCGGACGAGACATGTCGGTGCCACCCGACGACGACGAGAAAACTAACTTGCGTCGCACCAGCAGCGACCATCGCTTAGACCAGGAGCCGCTCTCGGCACGCGAGAAGTTCAAACGCCGTCCGCGTAGAAAGACAACGGCCGGCGAGGACCCCGAGAGCATCGAAGCAATAACTCAACTCAGAAGAATGAAGCCTGCCAAGTCCACTCCGAACTTTGCTTTCATTGACCAGGATGATGGTACTGTGCCCGCTGAAGATGGCAACCAAGCTCCGGGAGTGCCCGCAGATGACGAGGTATTCCCCAATGCTGGCGGCAACCAGGGTCCGCAAGCTGGTGTGAGCCAGTCGCAAGTTGAAGGTACTTGATATGTGTGTGTGTGTGTGTGCTGTACGTGTTCGGTGAGTCCGCCATTGTTTGCTTCTTGGTCCGAATTTTAAGGCCCTTACCTCTTAGGAGAGCAGTACGCTCACGTGTGATATGATTGCAAGATCTGTTTGGTAAGCCACTGATACCTGCTGTGGTATCACCAGATGAAATTGACACACCGAACTACATAGCCCTCCAGCGGGACTGCATGGTGTCGGAAGGCACAAGCTAAGCATATTACGTTCAGTGTTTGAAATGAGTAGTATCCAATGGATGGGGAATGCACATGTACATGTACATGTACATTGTGTACATTGTGTACATGTACATTATTGTCTGTGTTTCCTTTGTACATGCAATATGTTGCCTTGTCCCGGCTGTCCTAGCAGATGCATCGTGGCTGCTGGAGCAGAATATCGAGACCGGTGGTGGTGGCGTTGTATCTAACTCGCAAGAACACCCTCCTCCTCCTTCGTACAGCAGAGCCATGGTTGAGCGGCCTTTGCCATCGGCCACTGATGTGTAAGTCTTCACTCAACCTTGCTGTGCTTTATGCATGGTTGCCTGCAGATAGCAGAGGTGCGCACAGGTATGTACAGACCTGAATGTAAAGAATGGAAAATACAGCAGGGGGGGGGGGGGGGAGGGGGGAGGAGGAGGAGGAGCAACCAAACGTCCCACGCCCTCACAAACCGTTTTTAGAACTTTCTACAGTAGGCAACTCACTATATTTATAGTTGGATAACAGACAGGTATCATTCATATTCTTTGTAACTGGAGATGGTGGTACTGTATATGCTAAACGCATGCATGCGTCGGCACGTCAGGCGAAATTACTGGTCAGTCGGCGACACGCATTTTTCACAAAAAAATTGCGTTTCACCTGCTGGGGGAGTATGCGTGTACTCGAGTCTCATCCTGAGCATGTTTTTTTCTTCTTTTTTCAGCTCCAGTATAGCTGTATTTTTCATTGCAAAGCCGTCCTCGATTGTTGTGTTCGTTGTTCAAACGAAGTGGACATTCAATCACGAAGGCAGAGGACATAGGAGCCTGATTGGAGTTTCTCGTGGCATAGGACGACCACACAGAGACACTTTGGGATTTTCTGAATATAAAATACCGTACGCACGATGCTGAGATCAATTTGTGCGATATCAATTTTTTTGTGATCTACCACATCGAGCAGAACGGGATCCAAACACAAGCTTACCGACGGTTAGGCTGGACAAATGATCCCTGGCTTCACCAGATACCAGAAGTCGGACACCATGTCCTTTGCCGCGACGTCCATCTCCAAAAAGAACTCCATCTTCGTCGTGAAAAGGCTTGAAATACTCAATATTCAACCGAGATTCGCGGTCTCACCCTTTCTCAGATCGAATCATTTTTTGTTGTAGCAGTTGCAAGGCAGATCCCCGCCACTACTTCAACAGGCGATGGCTCCAAAGCATGCCTGGAACAAGCCATATCGAGGTTGCAAGCCACCCCTCTCAGCAAAAAATTCGAAGAAATTCGAAATTTCAATGGTGGAAGATATACTATGAAGAGAATTTCAAAAAGTATGTTTCGCGGAGCGATCGCTCAACCTACGTCATTCAAACTTTGCAGGATGGTTCAGACGTACATGCTAGGCATGGAACCACAGGCGATGATGCCATAGCTGACACACAGAGTAACACACACAGCAGATTCGTGTGCACAGATACTAAATTAGTGGACGTCGTCATCTTCTTCCCGCTGATCTCGAATGTACTATGACGTGCTATTTCGCCTGACGAACAGTGATCTCCACGAATACTGTAGATTGTATGAGTTGCGTGCTGTAGAAACGTGCAGGTATGAAAAGCTCAAAATGGTTGGGCACTGGGCAGTGTTGCCAAGTGCTTTCCAGGTCCTTGTGTGCAGGCAAGTGCCGTTCTCAGGAATTTTTCGTGGATCTGTGCATTCGACCTGTTGGACCAATTGTTCATTGTCGTCAAAGTACGGACCAATATTGGCGGTTGGCAACCCTGGTTGAGGTGCCCCAGTAGCTGCTATCACAATATTTAATATTGTATTGTATGGCACATGCCTATGCCTATGCATGTGCCTATGCCTATGCATGCTGTGTGCTGTAACACATATAGGTCGCAGACATCCAGCTCAGATGGAGTGCGCCATGTCACCGTACATCCACCGCCGGAGGGCAGCGAAGAGGCGGCGCAGGGTCCGGGACTGCGACTGAAAGGCGGCTGCCTTGTGGGCATCT
>NW_027044935.1:0-12000 GCF_964019385.1 Sycon ciliatum | reverse complement strand
GAGGGCGAAAGAGAGGGAGAGCGAGAGAGAGCGGGAGAGAGCGAGAGCTAGAGAGAGAGAGAGAGAGAGAGAGAGAGAGAGAGAGAGAGAGAGAGAGAGAGAGAGAGGGAGAGAGAGAGAGAGAAAGAGAGAGGGAGAGTAAGTTACATTTATAAAGCCAGGTAAGTCTAACAAATGAGGACTGAGACCTCTACAACAGGGTTTTTACGCCTGAAAGCAGGTGCATGATTTAACAAGCAGGTTGTCAGTCTAGATTTATGCGCAGATGCGGAAAAAATGCGCAGAATTTTTGTAATGAGATGGAAAAGCAGAAATAATAAGATGAAATGAAAGCCTGCTCACAACCCCGCCCAGCCTTGCGAACTGGGTATGGTGGATTAAGAACCCGGTTCAACGCTCGAGCAAGCGCTCTCCACTCAAGGTGTTCACAGCAACTGATAGGAACTCATATGGGGAAATTATAGAAAAGAAATAATAAGATAAAGAGAATAAATTTCAACGCACCTCAATAAACGGAACCCCACATCCAGTACCTCAGAAAAGTGGATCTTCCGACCAGTGTTTTTGTTGACGTCGCAACCAGATGATGCAGCTGCTTCGCAGAGACGTCTTACTGCCCAAATTACAAATAAATTTTATTCTTCGATTAGAAAACCCAAGCGCTTTCAGAGCCCTCCGAAGAGAGTCCGGGATGAAACCACGCACACCTACCTCAACCGAAAAAGAAACGACCTGCCACCCGTTTGCTCGGCATTGATCGGCCAGATCCGCATATCGCCTGTCCTTCCGCGAGTTACTGACACTGAATCTGTCCTCAGCACAAACTGTCAACTCCATCCAGAATACAATCCTACGACTCGTAGAGTACAGAACTATATCTGTTCTTAGGGCGGTAAGTGCAACACAGCTAGGGAAAGAAATTTTTGCACTAACTGAGTCAACAAGAAGTTTCCAGTCTGAGGCCGCTGACAGGAGATCAGTCGAGAGAGGGAGAGAGAGAGAGAGAGAGAGAGAGATAGAGAGAGAGAGAGAGAGAGAGAGAGAGAGAGAAGAGAGAGAGAGAGAGAAAGAGAGAGAGATAGAGCCAGAGAGGGAATACTGTGCACTGGATATTTCTGAAGCAAGGCTATGTTTTACTGTTCTCCTCTCCTTCATCCCTTTCGATATTTGTACTTTGTACCGTTGCGGAAACTAATTTAACCCTTTACCGGTCTACCATAAGCGAACCGATACTATAGTATCGGTACGTTTGGCCCTCATTTTTTGGGGTCTTGTTGCTAGGAGACAGCTAAAATGGCGCTCTACGCGTAGCTGAGGTCCAAGGCTTTCTGACGATGTACAAAACAACCATGCTTACCATACAAATGTTTGCCGTATCGATCGACTGAAGTTTGTTGAAATTGGAAAAGACGACCATCCGCCATGCGTTCATTTAGAGAATGCGAGTGCATCTCTTGGGGCCGTGTTTGACAAGCGTTCTGAGAGCAGTAACACCACCAGTCCAGCCTGGATCTCCCGGGAGGTTTTGCAGTGTAGTGTGTTGAGAAAAAAAGCTCCGTTGAGTCCTGCTAGTTCAAAAATATATCGTCCACGAATGAAGAAACAAAATTCTCCAAACAGAGAGGAAGCCTTCTTGCTGCCGACACGGCGACAGCGACTGTCACAAGGACTCGTCAGGTGTGATCAGCTGATTCGCCTGGCCGTGAGAATCACGGCATGCGTAAGCTCGCGCCTGAGTGCTCATCTGAGCGAGAGTGAATCTGACGCGAGCAGCGCTGAGATGAACAAACCGAAGCTGCGATATCGTGGAATGGGAATTGCTGCTGCTGGCGTATCGCCGATGGCGAGGTGTTGGTGTTCAATGGCGGTATTGTAGAGAGCCTACATTTCTTGTGAAGACGTAGCCCTTACCTGATTGTTTATCGTACGACTTCAGCTCCATCACGAACTTGGTATGCCCTTCGTGCTGTGATATTCGTGTATTTCATTCGCAATTGTATTTTCTCTCAACTTGAAGGGCTGCCATGGGCCCTATCCTTGCTTGGACCTAGTCATATTTGAATTTTCTGGACGCGTTCAGGCATACAGATTTTGAAAATATATGGTTTACCCATACCTACATCACATGGTTCTTGAGTTATTGCTGGTTGTGTGTACATGTATTTGCGTGACCACCCCTCGCATACATTGAGTTAGACCGGCAAAGGGTTAAACAACAAACCGAATCTAGGAGTCAGGTGGGTAGAGTAATGCACAGTAATGGGCATGGCATTGTTGTGAATGTTTTGCACACCAGTTACCTAAAAGTACAACCAAATCCTGTGTGACACATTTCAATCCCACTCCAAAGGAGTGGGAAATTTGGCAGGGCCAAAACGTTGTGTGAAACGTTGCACAGTTGCAGTGCACTCCAAAGTCCATTCAACCTGCATTAATGTGTCCAATCGCAATATTGCAAGAATCTGCTTTTGTGCCAGTGGAAATCATCAAGCTTCCACCAACCCTTGTTTCCTACATTGCGTTTGGTTGTTAGGGAATTGTGCAGGAGAGTACCGCTCCATCATGTACTGGAGCTCTGTGCAAGACCACTGCTCCATTACATGGCCTGGAACGAGCGAGGTACCTTCGAAACTACTTTTCGATTCGCGGGTCTTTATCAGTCGAACAAAGCCCTATTTTCGACACTTTGAGTACCTGTCGTGATGATTCTGGAATTTCACTCGAAAATTCGATTTGCCGATGCTCCGTATTATAACACCATGACACCATGACACCATGACACCATGACACCATGACGCTACGATACCATGCCCCTATGCCAATATGCCACCATGATACCATGCAACAATGACACCATGACACAATGACACCATAACACAATGACACCATAACACAATGACACCATGACACAATGACACCATAACACCATGACACCATGATACCATGAAACCATGATACCATGATACCATGATACCATGACGCTATGATACCATGCCACTATGATACCATGCCACCATGCCCCTATGTTGTAGAGCCAGAGGGGCAGCTAAAACTTGAAGTACAGCCCAGTGACATGCTAATACACAGTTCAAAACACTGTGACATTACGACACATAGTCAACACATGATGTACAGTGTTTGGTGCATATTGTTGTACTTACATCATGACGATACAGTCCACTTTTCTTTTATAGAATAGCGCATCAGTCTGCAGAATAAAACAAAACACACATGCATAATAAACAAACCACGGTCGGAATCGAAGTGTTCTTAACTTTTGTATATGTGTCATGATAGAACATGGACCATCCAAACTGTGATGCCTTACAGCCATAGTCAACACATAATAGGGAGGTTTAGTCCCACGTTATCCGTGTGTACTTTACGTGTGTGTACCACGTGATACTCAGTGACCCACGTACAGACATTTTCTGGTTCATGACATATGTTCCTCCAGAACGTGGGTGAAAATCAGAATGGAGCGCATCGCGCAAACTGTGAGGGTACTCAGCTGAAGAAGTTTCCGAAGCACGAAATCAAAATATTCGATGAGCTTCGAAGCTTTGTATTTGACCAAGTTCGGCCTTTCGCTTCACCCTTTTGTTTGTTCCGTGTGACTAAAGACAACATTGAGAACTTAGCTCCATTGCATGAACTATAAGTGTATCACCCACATTCCCATATCCGTTAGGCGGGACTAAATCTCGCTAATGTACAGTATTGGGTATACTCGTTGTCAACACATGATGTACAGTGTTGAGTGTACTCGTAGTCAACACATGATGTACAGTGTTGGGTGTACTCGTAGTCAATACATGATGTACAGTGTTGGGTGTACTCGTAGTCAACACATGATGTTCAGTGTTGGGATTACTCGTAGTCAACACATGATGTACAGTGTTGGGTGTACTCATAGTCAATACATGATGTACAGTGTTGGGTGTACTCGTAGTCAATACATGATGTACAGTGTTGGGTGTACTCGTAGTCAACACATGATGTTCAGTGTTGGGATTACTCGTAGTCAACACATGATGTACAGTGTTGGGTGTACTCATAGTCAACACATGATGTACAATGTTGGGTATACTCGTAGTCAACACATAATGTACAGTGTTGGGTGTACTCGTAGTCAACACCTGATGTACAGTGTTGGGTGTACTCGTAGTCAACACATGATGTACAGTGTTGGGTGTACTCGTAGTCAACACATGATGTACAGTGTTGGGTGTACTCGTAGTCAAGACATGATGAACAGTGTTGGGTATACTCGTAGTCAACACATGATGTACAGTGTTGGGTGTACTCGTAGTCAACACATGATGTACAGTGTTGGGTGTACTCGTAGTCAACACATGATGTACAGTGTTGGGTGTACTCGTAGTCAACACATGATGTACAGTGTTGGGTGTACTCGTAGTCAACACATGATGTACAGTGTTGGGTGTACTCGTAGTCAACACATGATGTACAGTGTTGGGTGTACTCGTAGTCAACACATGATGTACAGTGTTGGGTGTACTCGTAGTCAACACATGATGTACAGTGTTGGGTGTACTCGTAGTCAACACATGATGTACAGCGTTGGGTGTACTCATAGTCAACACATGATGTACAGTGTTGGGTGTACTCGTAGTCAATACATGATGTACAGTGTTGGGTGTATTCGTAGTCAACACATGATGTACAGTATTGGGTATACTCGTTGTCAACACATGATGTACAGTGTTGGGTGTACTCGTAGTCAATACATGATGTACAGTGTTGGGTGTACTCGTAGTCAACACATGATGTTCAGTGTTGGGATTACTCGTAGTCAACACATGATGTACAGTGTTGGGTGTACTCATAGTCAATACATGATGTACAGTGTTGGGTGTACTCGTAGTCAACACATAATGTACAGTGTTGGGTGTACTCGTAGTCAACACATGATGTACAGTGTTGGGTGTACTCATAGTCAATACATGATGTACAGTGTTGGGTGTACTCGGAGTCAACACATGATGTACAGTGTTGGGTGTACTCATAGTCAATACATGATGTACAGTGTTGGGTGTACTCGTAGTCAACACATGATGTACAGTGTTGGGTGTACTCGTAGTCAACACATGATGTACAGTGTTGGGTGTACTCTTTGTCAACACATGATGTACAGTGTTGGGTGTACTCGTAGTCAATACATGATGTACAGTGTTTGGTATACTCGTAGTCAACACATGATGTACAGTGTTGGGTGTACTCATAGTCAACACATGATGTACAGTGTTGGGTGTACTCGTAGTCAATACATGATGTACAGTGTTGGGTGTACTCGTAGTCAACACATGATGTAGAGGGGACGGTTTCAAATAGGACACCGGTTGCAAACCGGAACGGACTCAATATTCACTTTCTCTCTTGGTATTTTGATTAGAAAACATATGTCACAGTGAGACAGAAGCGGCTCGTCCTGGTGTGGCGCTGTGTCAATGGGAAAGCCAGCAGTGTCCTCCAGGACCTATTCTCACCATCAGCTGGCAGCACCACCCGGCACCAGGTTTCCAGGGGCCTCACTGTTCCCTCGACACAGTCAGAGGCCGGCAGATCTTGCCTGGCCTTTCAGGCAGCCTTGGCCTGGAACGCTCTCCCAAGGAGTGTAAGGGAGATCAAGGCTGCCCAGCAATTTAAGCTTGCCTCCATCCCCTACACCTTGCAATGAATGCTCTGTCTGACTTTTCCCGTCCACACACCACGTCATTTACTCTTCTCTGCGTGCTTGTGCGCTTATGAACTCTTTGTGTTCCCTCTGTTGACGCTTCAAAATCGCTCTATTGACACTGCAAAATCGCTCTGCTGACGCTACAAAATTGCTTATCATCTCCCTCCCTCCCCCCTCTCTCTCTCTCTCTCTCTCTCTCTCTCTCTCTCCCCGTAGCTCTCTCCCTTTTGAAATTCGCTTCCATAGAATTGGGCACCATTGCCCGTTTGGCCTTGCGAAGCAAAATAAAAATCAACAACAACAACAACAGACTACGATGTGTTATACTCCGAGCCAAAATTTCATGGCTCTGCGATGACCAGAAGCGCCATATCAAGCTGGTGAGTTTTTGACGTGTTGCTTCGCACTGCGACTTGAGTTTTACGACTTTCGAAAAATCAACTTCTTGTCGCAGGTAAACAGCGGCTCGCCTCTCGCCAGTAAAGCACCGCATACCAATCAAAACTAATGGAAGCACACACAAGGCTTATCGTTACTCTGTACTGGCCGTCGTGGAGCGATAGCAATTACCTAATTTCAGACCCCAGAGTGAATTTGACGTGCTCTCTAAAACGTGTCCGGTTTGGAGCCACCTCTGATTTGAACTTTTTTGAAGCGAAAAATTGGGCAACTTGGAGGCAATGGGTCAACACAAAGGAGTGGCTCAGTTCGATTGACTCTGGCCCCAGAGCAAACTTCAACATGCCAGTTTCCTTCCACAAACATATTTCGAGTGAAAAATCAACGCTGATGATCGGTTTGGGTCTATACAAATTTGGCTGTCAAAACGTCCCGGTATCGAGCCGTCCCCTCTACAGTGTTGGGTGTACTCGTAGTCAACACATGATGTACAGTGTTGGGTGTACTCGTAGTCAACACATGATGTACAGTGTTGAGTGTACTCGTAGTCAACACATGATGTACAGTGTTGGGTGTACTCATAGTCAACACATGATGTACAGCGTTGGCTATACTCGTAGTCAACACATGATGTACAGTGTTGGGTGTACTCGTAGTCAACACATGATGTACAGTGTTGGGTGCACTCGTAGTCAACACATGATGTACAGTGTTGGGTGTACTCGTAGTCAACACATGATGTACAGTGTTGGGTGTACTCAGAGGCGGATCTAGGGGAGGGCGCAGTGGGCGCGCGCCCTCCCCTCAAAAATGACTGTATAAGATCTGGTTACGTTGGTGGACAGTATGTCATAACTCGTAACATTTTGATCTTTTCCTTTCTTCATCTTAGACTTTGGTTGAGTTTTAGTTTTGAAATAAGTGTTCAGTTGACGAACCTGTATAGCTCAGTCGGTGAAGGGGATGGCGCACCGCCCGCCCAAGCGGCTAGGGAGCCAACAAACTCTCTACGGATTTTTCGCGAAGCGAACTTGCGCTTCGTCAGCTGCTCAGCCGAGCGATCCTTCTTTGGAGGAGAATTCGGACCACCGCGAAGATCCTGAGATCGAGGTCTGCTCAGGCTGTGATCTTCCCCAAATGGAATTATCCGAAGTAGATTCTGACGACGATGGTGGGACTGTCAGTAGTAGTGATGCGAGTCAGGAGCGTTTACCTGTTCAAACAATCCCAGATGACGACGTTGTGACTGTCACGAATGTGGCTGGTGGCAGTGCTACGCAGCGAAGTTACTCAGATGCTGTTGCTGCAGCTATTGGCGGTGCATCTCTCAGCGATGCAGAAAAGCGCAACATACTTGGGATCCAGAAGCCTGATAAGCAGACGGTGTTGCCATCTAGGGATTATCCCGACAGCCGCCGAAAGACCGGTACTTCCACTCGCTCGCTGCTACTGAAGTGGTTTGACAGGTTTCAGTGGCCTGCCTATTCCGGAAAGGCTGGCGAGGAAGGCGTTTTTTTGTGCGCCGTGCGTCCTGTTTCCCACATTGCATCGACAAGGATCAACCAGAGGTGAATACTTCATCAGCAAGGTACATAGTGACTTCAAGCACACGTGCGGTGAAGCAGCGGACCACGAGGCCGTCCAGTACCATAAGGATGCCGTTGCCAGAATGATTGCCTTCCTGGCAACTGACACACGGCGATCAACGAGAGTGGACTTCATGCAGTCCCACGCTGCAGCAGAACGGATTGCAGCTAACAGAGGCATTCTCAGATCTGTTCTGCGATGTCTGGATTTTGCGGCTCGTCAGGGTCTCGCACTACGGGGTCACCGCGATGATTTTGGAGTGCATGATAATCCACAAGGCAATTTCCTGGCCCTTGTCAACTTCGCCGTTCAGTCAGGAAACTCTGTTCTGAAGGAACACCTGGATCGCTGTGCAAAGAATGCAACGTACATGTCCAAGACGACTAAGAACGAGCTCCTTGCGTGCATGGCCGAAGAACTGCTCGCTACGATTGTTACAGACGTGAAAGCCAGCCACTACTTCGCCATACAAGCCGACGAGGTCTCGGACGTTAGTGGCTGGGAGCAGCTTGGCCTCTCGCTACGGTATGTCAAGGACAACACGCCCGTCGAGAAGCTTGTTCAATTCGTCGCCTGTACGTCCTGCACCGGTTCTGCACTCTGCTCAGAGATTCGGACAGCATTGAATAACATTGGCGTGGACGAGGCCAATTGCCGAGCGCAGGGATACGATGGAGCTGGAGCCATGGCCGGCTACCTCAACGGATGCCAGAAGCTCTTCAGGGATCAGGTGCCGCTTGCCCACTATTTCCACTGCAGCAGCCACCAACTCAACTAAGCTCTCACGAAGTCATGTGCTGTCCGTGAGATTCAGTGCATGCTCTCTGATCTGAAGGCTCTTGGCGTGTTCTTCAAGTATTCTCCGAAGCGTCAGCGCACCATGGAAGCAAGTATGGAGGCTGAGAATGCGAAGCGCAAGGCGGCAAACCAACCTCCCATCAGAGCCCAGAAACTGAAGCTATTATGTGAGACCCGGTGGGTTGAACGGCACACTGCTCTGACGGACTTTAGAGAGCTGTACCCCGCTGTCGTCCACTGTCTGCAGGTGATCTCCGGCCAGGTCGCCACGGCCAGCAATGTGACGTACGACGGCAAGTCAGTGACGGAGGCGAATGGTTTACTTCGGGCTGTGACTTCAGACGCATTCCTCGTCGCTCTGAGCTGCAACATCTTTCTCTTTGGCTTCACGAAGTGCCTGAGCGTTCTATTGCAAGGATCGCACATAGACATCCTCACAGCCTACAGTGAGATCACCAGTGCAAAGGAGCTGCTGCAGGATGTTCGCATCAACAGTGATGTCGAGTTTGCGACGATCTACGCAGCTGCCAGCGAGCTGACCTCCCTCTTTGGCCATGCTCATCCAGAGCTTCCGCGCTTGGTGTCACGTCAAACGCTACGCAACAATACACCAGCGCCGACGCTCGAGATATACTGGAGAAGAGCTGTGTTTGTTCCATTCGTGGATAGCCTGATCGAGCAGCTCAATAGCAGATTCAGCGCCATAGCAACAGCCGCAGTGCAAGGACTTCTGCTTCTCCCTGGATCTGTCCAGTCCATCACGAGCCAGCAGCAGCAGTCGATCCTGGACACCTTTTCCCCCGACTTGCCGGATTCTACTTACTTCGGCGTTGAGTTGCGGCGGTGGAAGAAGAAGTGGGAAGGCGTTGTGGTGGCACCAGAAACCATCACAACGTTGTTGGACGCAGTCAACCCCACAGCGTACCCCAACATCACCCGGATCCTCCACCTCCTGCTCGTCGTGCCTGTGACAACGGCAACCGTTGAGCGCAGCAACTCTGCACTCAAGATCATCAAGACGGACTTGCACAACTCCATGTCACAGGAGCGGTTGAATGCGCTTGTACTGCTGTATGTTCACAAGGCCATTCCGATCGACCATGAGCGGGTGCTGGACAGGTTCGCTAAAGCCAAACCCCGTCGCTTCCTGCTGTCAGACCCGACTGCACCGGAAGTTGCTTGATTGGCTGTTCGTTCATTCTGACTTGTGTCACATGATTGTACATAACACGTTACATGCCAATATTTGCTGTAGACATAATTATTATGCTTGTGTATATAAATGCTGAAAACGAACCCAATGCTCACACTACGATTGTTTTCTTGCTAATGTATTTCCACTCCATTCTTACTGCTGGACATGGCCATCCAAGTAATCGTATATTTTATTATTTTGCCATTGTTCTCGATCTCGTCTTCAGCTTCTAGGCACTATGATTCTTTACACAATTCAATGTAGAACGGCTATGTTCTACTACAGCCAGAGTCCTCAATGAAGTGGTTGAAAAAGTGGGAGTGTGTGCATGTGCTAAAATAGAAATTCTACATAACCGCTAAGCCTATGACGTAAAATAGCCGCTATGTCGTAATGTGTACAAAATACATGTACCGCATGGGTTCCCTGTCATGAATATTACCCGCCCCCTCGACTCAGCTGAACTCTGGATCCGCCGCTGGTACTCGTAGTCAACATATGGTGTACAGTGTTGGGTGTACTCGTAGTCAATACATGATGTACAGTGTTGGGTGTACTCGTAGTCAACACATGATGTACAGTGTTGGGTGTACTCATAGTCAACACATGATGTGCAGTGTTGGGTGTACTCGTAGTCAACACATGATGTATAGTGTTGGGTGTATTCGTAGTCAATACATGATGTACAGTGTTGGGTGTACTCGTAGTCAACACATGATGTACAGTGTTGGGTGTACTCGTAGTCAATACATGATGCACAGTGTTGGGTGAACTCGTAGTCAACACATGATGTAAAGTGTTGGGTGTACTCGTAGTCAACACATGATGTACAGTGTTGGGTGTACTCGTAGTCAATACATGATGTACAGTGTTGGGTATACGCGTAGTCAACACATGATGTACAGTGTTGGGTGTCATAGCCAGCAATCGCATGTCATCACGTACATTGAAAATCAACATAATTTTTCGAATCGACCTTTTTTCAGGATCACTTTTCAACGAGGACGAAGCAAAGTCGGCCGAACGAAGCCTAGAGGAAGAAAATCACCCTCTCCACTTCACCATCACGATACTGACATAGATACGAGATGAAACAACTAAAAAATCCACAAGAAAACTGTACAGCCATCATCGCGCTGACTTTGGTCTGACTTTGGTCTGAGAATTTCTATCACGATCAAAAATGTACGAGGAGCACTCAAAAATAAGCAACAGACGTACCTCTATCGCTCTCTACTCCTTTTTGAAGGCACAAAAGTCGACTCTCCACTTTCAAACCAGGAACCAGACATACCAGTGGTCCTTTTCAGCTGCTCCACGAACGCAGGAAATGTTCACCAAGGGGCGCAGAGCAGCATCCATTCCAGAAAAAGAGCTAAAATACGAGTGAGACTGCATGCCTGAGTACATGAGTACATGTATGAGTACATCACATCATCGGATCGGGCTCCTGGCTCCCTAGGCTATCTCTGCGGCGAACAGTGGCCTCGCTTGCATACTTGTACAAGCTATTCTGCCTAGATGCGGACAGCCCGCTAAAGAAGATCCTCCCCCCTGGTGCCCAACGTCGACCTCGGGACATACAGCCCACCCGCGTGTCTGCTCAGCCTACGCACCCACACCAGCTATCGACTAACCTGCCAGCACGCACCCGAAACAGCTGTCTTCGCGCATTTCCTGCCAGCGCTGTGCAGACATGGAATGCTCTGCCCCAAAGCATACTGCTGAGACCCCCACACCTGGAGGGCCTGCAAGCCTTTAAGTGCCGTGTCCACCGTCACCTCCAGCTGCACCACTGGAGCTGGGCGACTGAGAGCCTCGAGCAGACCTCCCACACCCACCTCAGCCGTAGTGCACACACCGCATCTGAGACAGTGTCTTTATTGAAGTTTTTTCGCCAGCTTATATAGTCTCCCTCGCTCTATGTTGCGGCACAGTAGCTCCCTTGTTCATGTAATAGCTGGCCTACTGTAACAATTATGACTTTGCTGGCCAAATAGCTGAGGCTGCAGTCACCTCACCAATCATCTCATATTTTCAATGTTCCTTTTATTTTACTTTAACAATTTCGCAACCTCTCTCTCCCTCCCTCTCTCTCTCTCTCTCTCTCTCTCTCTCTCTCTCTCTCTCTCTCTCTCTCTCTCTCTCTCTCTCTCTCTCTCTCTCTCTTTCTCTCTCTTTCTCTCTCTCTCTCTCTCTCTCTCTCTCTCTCTCTTTCTCTGGCTCTCTCTCTCTCTCTCTCTCTCTCTCTCTCTCTCTCTCTCTCTCTCTCTCTCTCTCTCTCTCTCTCTCTCTCGCGCGCGCTCTCTCCCGCTCTCTC
>NW_027044934.1:0-34903 GCF_964019385.1 Sycon ciliatum | reverse complement strand
AGGCACCACTTTTAAAAACCCTTCTTCCGGGCTCGATTTTTCAGAATTGTTCATTTTCTGTGCTTCAAATTTGAGCTTATTAAGCTTCAAACTGACTAGACATTGATCAATTGCAGGGTTAATATACAGACAATTCCCACCTTGCCTAAGCAATAAAAAACAATGATTCGGAGCTGACAATGTCCTGAGTGGCTCAAATTCGGCCGTAGAGACGAAAATAAATGCGCCCTGTAGGGTGTAGTCCATTTGATCATATTTGTGCATGTGGGTGGTCATTTATCGTTCTCCTTGATATATTATATTTAAGAATGGAATCGCACAAATTGCTGTGCGCTTCCTGTGATCGCTGTGCGCTTCCATTCTCATATTTGGTATAAATCTTATATATGAGTCAGTGCATAATTTGATCATTGTTTCAAAAGGCATCAAATCGTACAATATATAAGAATGGAATCGCACAGCACGTCGTTCGTAAAACAATTTTTCTTTCTTTCTATTTCAATAACTTAAGTACTTTGTGTTAACTGTGTTAGTAAATTTAGAATAAAGTCAGTAAATAATAGTATAGTATAATTATTATACAAATATGGTTTTTTAATAATTATATAGAAAAAACCGTTTTTGCTGACACAGATCGCACAGACTAAACTCTATACACTAAAACAGCAGAAATCTGTACCATATACTCCACACTTAATCTGCACAAATTCTTACCTTAATATTATAACATTCTTCACTTTAAAAAGTAATTTGATTATTTTGACAAATATATTTGACATTCATATATGCTACATTATACTTATCTTGATTGTAAAAAAGGAGATAAAGATGAGAGGATTAGAAATATTAGACATATCAGTCTTAGATCATAATCACCACACTGACATTCCGCGTTTAAGTGAGATCGAAGTTAATGTATTCATTAAACTAGATTCTAACTATGACGAAGATGTTATCACATTTGTGTACGATGAAGCACGTGATGATTTACATACTATATACACTTCTTACGCACTACCAACCAAAGATTATGTTGTCATCAAGACAGCGGTAGATGAAGCGTATGAGAGCTATGTAAAGAAAAGATATATAATTCCATGCCTACACTAATATAGTCGCTCACACAGCTCAGGAAGAGCTTTAACCAACATAAGGATAATGTTATGACACTCACATACTTACTAATTGCTATAAATGTACTAATTCTAGCCGGATTAGCAGTAATACCGATTCTGTACATCGCGGATCTATTATTTGTTTCATCACTAGCGATTTTTAATCTATTGAAAATTAATAACACAAAAGGATACTAAAATTATGTTTAATTTATTCAAAAACAAAGCCAAGCTAGCGTTCCAAATCACTGACAAGCTGTTTGCAGAACAGCATAGACTGTGTGCTGAACAGAAGAGACTGCGTTCTGAGCAAGATAAATTACGTTCTGCTCAAGAGAAATTACGCGCAGAACGAGATACTGATCGTTCATCTATAAATCGTTTATACAGAGAACTAGGCGAGCATATACGGCAGGATAATATGTATCATTATGAAGAAGATAAAAAGGCGCTAATAAAGGACATTGATGAACTTCGTGCTGAGCTAAGTAAGATCAGCAACCAGAAATAAAAGGAGATTTAAAATGACAGAAACGGTAATCGCATGTGAACATGACCTGTGTGTTTTATATGACACCATCGACACTGCCCATGTTTATATTATTGAGGATCGTAATGAGCGCGTGACTTACGATAGCTACGAATCCCTGATGAATGCTTTAGAAGATCTAGACATAGATATACACAGTCGACAAGTCAATGTCTGTATGGAAGTATGCAAGTGTGAATGTTTGCGTTTGAACCAACGTATTCGCCATGAAATAACTAGAGTTATACCTCTAAGCGATGAAATTAACTCCCTGATGGAGAAGCTACACAACCAGCTAGCAGAATTAGAGGATAGGTTTAAAGATTGTTTAGCGTGGGAGTTTATGGTTAGGATATTAGATGAAGGAGATTGAAAATGAAAATAGAGGAAGGTTATAAATACAGTACGGAAGTAATCTCAAGTCAGCCCGGTTTTTTCGGTTTCACGCATCGGATCCATGTTTTCTCTTACTTCTAACAGTGGGATTGAGTTTTACAATAGCCACGAAACTCTTTTTAAAGCTTTACGCAGGTACGCCCTACATGAAATACAACTTGATATTTGTAGTTCAGAACTGCCAAGGATAGTTAATCATGCTTTCGAAATTATAATCGAGCATGTAGAGGAATATAAAGGTATAGGGGACAAGGATTACATATGGTCAATCATGAACAGTATGTTAGGTGAAATAACATCATTAACTATAAAAAGTAATTAATCCTGTGTTTAAGTACACACTTAATAAGTTAAAGTTGTTAGGGATCACAAAGTGTGTTGAAGGTGAAAGATACTCAATATACAAAACACCCCTTGATACATACTTGTTTTTTATTGAATGTACTGATGGTAGCCGGCAATTTGAAGAATTCTCATCTGTATCTTCCCTTGTATCCGACAAAGGGTGTTATGACGTATATAGTGAATTGTATTTAAACTGCGGATGGTATATTGATTTAAAAGGAGATTTAAAATGAATAATGGAAAAAACTACCCTATTGTTATACCTCGCACAGGTAAAAAGCCTTTGACATTTAATGGAGCTATTCTTGGGGTTGCAAATACTAATGTTATTTACATGACTGACAGAGGGGATTATATATTCTCCTCGATATTCGGCTTTCCCACATCGCAAAGAACCTGTCTATTCAGTACAAAAGATGATCTCATGGACGAGATAGGGTATGACCACAAATACCTAGAATTGTATGAAGCGTGCGGTTTTGAATACCATTCAGTGCTGTATGTAGATGAAGATGGTAGTTCAGTTGAAGATGATATTGAAGATGAAAAAATAATTTAAAAGGAGATTTAAAATGACAACGGTAATAGCCCATAAACATGACCCAGAGACTCAACAAGCCCTCGGTGAAGAGGGAGTATATATGATTAGTGGTTCTACTAAAGTACGTCAATACGAGAGCCAGGATGCACTAATGCGTGCTTTAGAAGAGCTCGGTCTAGAAGATCGGTGCATCGCGGTGTGTAAGTCTATAGTTTTGACGTCAATTCACCGTCTTCGATCTCTTATATGTGATGATGTACTTGATCGAGATAAGCTAGATTTAATTATTAAAGATCTTAATTCCGATATAAAAGAATTGGAAGGCAGGATTGAAGATTACAAAGAGATGGAAACAGATGGTTAGAAAAATAAAATCATACCTTAGAGACACAATTATTCATCTACAGGGATGGGAACACCTCTATGTGAAACATATAGCTGAACTAAAGGAAATTTATTATGAGGTTAATGGTAAAGATCTAGATAAATTGGTTAGTTCCTTGAATTCACTACGCTGGGCAATTGTCCCCGAGCCTGGAGTAACCTTTTTTTATTATGCAAGATTAAAGCATATACGACACATGGCTAAAACACTTAAGACGGAGATTAAAAATGATAAGTAGTATAACAATCCTAAAGTTCAGCGCTATTTTTTCAGGTATTTCAACACTCTTTGCATTCCTTTGTTTTCGATTTATATACACACGCCCGTCGATGGAAAAGATATTAGAGACTACTCAATTCTCGGTTACAAAGTTATCAGAAGAGTGCTGGAGTAATATAAATAGCATGGGGAAAAGGATTGATTCTTTGAACGAACATGTTAATACACTAAAGCCTGGGTCTATAGCTAATGAGGCTACTCATCTGTTAGAGATAAAACTTAGTGAACTAGACAGGCAACTAGAGGAAATGGGGGATGGCTTTCAGCATCTTTCAGCCATAAATGACCAGCGGTGGAAATCAAAATCTGATTTAGAGAACGCATTAGAGATTGTTTTAGATGGTAAACTCGATACTGAGACTAATTGCTCTCTCTGGAAGAAAATACAAAGGACTATGGAGTTATTAACAAGGTAAAGGAGATTGAAAATGAAGATTCACGGTTGTCTGGGAGAGTATGAATTCGTGGGAAAAGAAATTGCAAGTTACTATAATACAATAGTGTACGAAACCATAGAAAATACCTTTATGTTTTACGTCGTCTCGGCTCAATGGAGTATTTATGATAGCATCACTGAACTTATCGATGATTTAAAGACTTCAACTATCGATTATACCCCTCTCATTGACGACTTATATGGGTATACACACTCATATGGTAAAGGATAAACATTAAAAGGAGATTGAAAATGATTAATGATATAACTATGAGCACTAAAAAATTGCTACTTAATAACAAGAGGGTATTCTCGTTAATTTCAGACTACTACAATATAAAAAAGGACTAGATATTATGATAGATAAAGATACGATTACCCTGGAGCCAGAGATGATTAATTATTTCGTAGGTAAATCCACACACAGCTCAAATTCAGAGATTAATACTTCTCTTCTAGCAGACTTTTATAATCGTCGTGATGAAGAAGCAAGTGATCTTATGGCTGTTATAGACTTAATAAATGAAAAAATATCGGGTTTAGATAGAGACACATTAAATTATCTTGATATTTATAAGATAGCAATACTTATGTCTTACTTTTGCGATATTGTAATTTATAATAATAAAGCTGTTGAGTTGGAGAATAATAATGACAGTTCCTTCTAAAGCTATATATTAAAAGGAGATTGAAAATGAAGATTAGAATTAACGTTTCAGATGACTATTATGAATTCGTGGGAAGAGAAATTGGTAGTCAAAGAAATATAATAGTGTACGAAACTATAGAAAATACCTTTGTTTTATATACTGTTGCGCAGTCCTGGAGTTTTCATGCTAAAATTATAGATGTTATAGATACTTTATATCGTCTCGATTTCTATGGAGAGCTTATCAGTAAATTAGGTCAGCATCGCAGAGGCGAGTGGGAGGAGGGTACAGTTACTCTTGACGGCCCCGGGATACCCTCTTTAACATTTACCGGGGTTTTGATATACACGGGGAATGACAGATGTTCTAATTCCCAATCACTTTATAAGACCGAGTGCGGTAGATATGTTTACTTCTTCAAGTCTATTTCAGGTACATATATTAGGGCTTTTAACGAATTGTCAGATATAGTAGGAGGGTTAGGATACCGGGATTTTTTTAAAACTATGTATGACGCCTTAAATCTCGACTATTCACTTCCTCTTGAATATTATATTAATCGTATTTCACTTCCAGATGAAATACCCCCCTGTGGAGATACAACAGAATGAAATTTGAAGTTCAAGGTACATGTGAGAAATTGATATTCGAGGGTGATAAGCTTTTGGATTTCTCGTGCAAAGGTAGAGTTTTTAGATTCTATAGGGCGTACGCTCACGAATGGATTTACCACAACACTAATACTCAAGCGGTACAGCTCCAAATATTTAAAAATGCATATGCCATGTATCAGTATTTTGATACAAAACCTAGTACTTTTGGTTATAGAGCTTTGCTCACTATGCCGAAGTTTATTGATGACATTATTGAGTTGAAAGGTGAGGAATTCTATAAAAATATTGTAATAAAGGAGGGGGACGATGATACCAATACCACTAGATGATCAACTCAATGCTGCAATACAGACTTGCTTAGACTGCATACTAATTGTAATCTCTGATCCGTACACTACTGATACAATCGCACAAATGGAGTATTACCACAATGCTGTAAATCAGCTCGACTTCATGCGAATAAACAATCTGGGCGCGCATGAGTTGTTTAATTTTCCCATTGCCCACGAGTTGTTAGAGATTCAAGAATTTGTTTATGACACAGTAAGTGAGCTAAAGTCTAACAATAAAATTGAAAAGATGGAGGAATAAAATGGAAAAAGGTATTGTTATAAAAACACTTCTTAAAATAAGAGAATCTACATGTGACGATAATGAATCGGATGTGGAAGCCCGATCAATTATCGACAAAATGATACATTCATTATCACCATTGCCCCTTGAAGCTCAGGTGCATGAACTAATTGTCCTAGCACTTTTGTGCCATATGGAATAACTACGTAAATTAACAATTTAGAAGGAACTAGATTATGATAAAGTACAGACTAAGTGAAGAACATAAAATACAATGTTTAGCCGTTAAATTTTTAAGAACTCGTCTCGGCGATGATTTTATAATTTACGCCATCCCGAACGGCGGTAAACGAACCGCAACGGAGGGTCTAAAATTAAAAGACGAAGGTGTATTAGCCGGTATGCCAGATCTATGCATACCTATGCCGCGCGCTGGCTACCCCTCTCTCTACATAGAAGTTAAAAAACCGGGTGGTAAACTCTCTCATGCGCAATTAAAAATGCATGCATCCTTAATTTCACACGGACATAAAGTTGTTGTGTGTGAATCTGTTAGAACAATTATATTGTCGGTCTACAACTATCTTCACATTGAAGGCAGAGCGTTAGAAGAAACAGAAACAATGTTAAATATTAAGGAGGCAGCTAATGTATAAGTGGGAAAAGATAGCAGGTAAGCGGGGTGTTAGAATAAATAAGCTTGCACTTGAAACAGGGTTTAACAGAAGCAACTTATATAATTGGAGTACAGGAAACATATCACCTAGTTTAGATAATGTTAAACTGTTTACTAAAGCATTCAATGATTTTTTTGGGACGAACCATACGTGGTTTACATTGTGGTCAGACGCAGGAGAATGAAATGTACTTCCCTGTTGATTCTTCAACTAAAATCCCGCTAACCAAAGACTGGCCTAACGCTACTTTGCAAGGCCAGGCGGGTCGAAATGAGGCTATGTCTCAAACTGGCGCGTATGGTATTGCGTTGAAGCAAGTTCCGCACATAATTGTCGTTGATTTTGATCCTAGAAATTATGAACGGGATGAAGACGGTAACGTAATACAAGATGATGAAAAAGAATTCTTAGCTAAAGGATGGTTACCACCTACATTAACTGTTCAAACGCCTGGGGGTGGTCGTCACTACTACTATAAAAACAAGGGGCTATTTAAAACGCGTAAGAATATCAAAGCATATCCGGGTGTTGATTTCTTATCACAGACTGCGTACGTCATAGCCCCGGGCAGCAAAGTGAACGGTAAAGTGTACACACCGATCGATCCGAACGCTAAAATGGCTGATATACATCCTGAACTACTAGACAAAATACGCAACACCGGTTTAGTAGTTACTTCCCAAGCTCCGATCGATATAGATGAAGCTATTGAAGAACTAAGAAATGTTTTGATGTACTTAGATTCAAATTCTTATTATCCGCAATGGCTAAACATTGGTATTTCTATATTTAACTCAACACAAGGAGCGCAAGAAGGTTTAGACTTGTGGGATGAGTGGAGTCGATCTAGCAAAAAGTATGAAGACGGACAATGCAGTTTGAAATGGGCGACGTTCAATCCGAACCCAGAGCGTCCTCGTGGGTTGGGATCTCTTTATCACCAAGCAATAAAGAATGGATACATACCCTCTAAACTAGGTGAAGATCTTCAACCTATTACTACGAAAGTCAAACAGAAGGACGCAAGTGATTTACGTTCTGAATTTGAAGAGTGGGCTTACATAAACAACCAAGGCAGGTTTTTTAACTATGTTCATAAAAACAAGATACTAGACCAAAATCTAATGAAGAATTACCTTAGAAAAGCCTATCCGAAGGGTGACCCTGTTTCGTCATTTTTACAAGACCCTAAATGCACGATTGTTGATGACTTAACATACGAGCCAGGGCGACCGTTGTTTATCGAAGAAGAGTCATTAGTTAAAGTAAATCAATGGCACTTGCCGCCGATTACTCCAGCTCCGGGTGATATTACAATATTTGAGGATCACTTAAAATGGCTATTAGAAGATGATTGGGAAATACTTAGAAACTGGATGGCGCACATCATTCAACACCCGGGAAAACGTGTGACATACATGATGCTTTTAATCGGCGCGCAAGGACTTGGCAAAACATTCATAGGAAATTGTTTGCGTAAACTACTGGGTTTTTCTAATGTATCTGAACCATCTAATGATGACATTCATGAGAAATATAACTTGTGGTGCGCGAAACAAATTGTTGTTATTCCTGAGCTCATGGCCAAAGGAAGAAAAGAGTTATCTAACAAGTTGAAAAGCATCATCACAGATGAAGTTGTTTCTATACATGGTAAGCACGTCAACCCTTATTTAATTAAAAGCTGTTGTAGCATATTAGCAACATCTAATTATGACGTGCCGGTTTTAATTGAGAAAGAAGATAGACGATATTGCGTGTTGAAAAGTTATCGAAAAAGACATTCGCGTGAAGAAGATGCAGAAAAACACGGGGCGGAGATTGAGTACTATACTAAACTTTGGTCGTGGTTAGATGATGACGATAACGCACCGGTTCTTTTAGATTACTTACTAAAAGTTGACTTAAGTAATTTCAATCATTTAACACCCACCTATGACTTTTGCCAAGAAAATCTTAATTGATGATTCTGGTTCTAACAGTGTTGAAGTTATATTTAAAAACTGGTTGGTTAAGCGTGAAAGTGACATATTCACACTTACTGAGTTTAGTGCTTATCTAGACACGTTGGACTTAGAAGAGTATTATGACACTCGGAAACTGAGCTATTTAGTTAGATCTGATGCTCAAGCACTGCATAGAGTTCGGATTGATTCAAAAATAGAAAGGGTTTACTGTAAGCTTAGTAAGACAGCGTTTTGGAAAGATAAGAGTGGACCAACAGTAATTAGAGAAATTAACAAATACAAGGATAAATTATGATTGCAGCATTTCAACCAACTTTCTTACTTTGTCACCGAAGCTATTTTCTTTTTAGTCTGGCCCTTATAGCTTACCTGGGTCTTTATATATTATTGGCCCTATTTCTAAGATATAATTGGGGTAAAATTTCCTACGAACCATGGTTGTTATCCTTAGCGATGGCTTCGGTGCTATACTTCCCCATACCATCTTTTTTTATATGGCTTTTTATAGGCATTACACCCCTGTTATCAATTTGGAGAAAACGATGACAATTTTATTACACATAATGATTTCTATGTTTTGTATCTATGTCATCATAATGCTAGGGCTCATATTCATGGCTCATCTCGAGGGCATTTTTCATGAGCTTAAGAATAATGAATTCATTAAGAAATTATTCACTAGAAAACCTAAGGGACCTTCCGAATGGGATTAATGAAGCTATACGATTATCAACAACAAGCGGTTGAGTTTTCGAAAGCTAGGAAATATTCATACTTAGCAATACCATGCGGTGGTGGTAAAACTTTTGCGTCTCTTGAGGCAACGAAACACAATGATTTAGTACTTATAATATGTCCGGCGTCTCTTTGTGAACTCTGGGCAGACGAGATAGGTAAAATATATGGTATTGAACGTGATCTTATATTTGTTCCACCTACTGCCTCGGCTAAGATTCCTGACGCGGTTAAATACATAATAGTTTCTTATGATAAATGTATCCGACAATCTATGTATAAGGCACTTTTTAAAACTAACTACACGGGTGTTATTGTTGATGAAGCACATAAGATAAAGAATCCCAGGTCGAAACGAACTCAAGCGTTAGTCGGTTGGCAAGGTAAAGCAAAAAGACTATTAACCAAGGACAACATAAAACAATGTATTCTCTTATCCGGAACACCGATGATGCAGCGCCCGTGGGAGTTGTATAGTGTATTACGTGGTTTGATACCTGACGAACTAGGGCCGTACAGTAAATCTTCTATGTATGCCATTCACTTTTGCAAGGGCTATAAAGATGTATATGGTCGATGGATCACTAATGGCTCCGATAACCTTGAGGAACTTTCTGAAATAACCAAGAAATTAATTTTCCCGGTTTCTAGAGAACGCATAGAGCGTAACCTACCGCCCATACGAAAACAGATTGTTAGACTTAGCTGTGGGGGTACTTACCTAGCGCAAGAGAAAGCATATAACATAGAGTCTCTCGAAGATATAACTTCAAGCATTGGGTTCGAAGGATTATCAGAACTTCGGCACTTGATGGCAATTCAAAAAATACCTTACATACAAGATTACGTAAAAAATTTGCTTTTGTCTGGAGAAAAAGTTATAGTATTCGCGTGGCACAGAGCCGTATTACAATCAATCCTTACCTACGTGCAGGCTTTATCCTTGCCTCGTGACGTACTCCTTTTGGATGGTTCTGTGCCACCCTCTCAACGCCAGTCTCTTTGCCATAAATTCAACACTGAAAATTATTCTATAGCGCTATGTCAAATTAGTGCTGTATCAGAAGGCCTTAGTTTACATACCGCAACCCACGTTGTGTTTTCAGAGATAAGTTGGAACCCATCAGATAACGAACAAGCGTTAAAGCGCGTACACAGAAAAGGCCAAGAATCCCCTGTTTTAGCGCACTATTTAGTAGTTAAAAATTCGCTAGACGATAGAATATTAAAAAATGTCTTGACAAAAGAAGCAGTAGTATCTAAATTTACAACATTACTTAACAAGGATAGTTAAAATGACACATGCAAAGTTATCTCCCTCTTCATCTTCACGCTGGTTAGTCTGCCCAGGTTCATTAGAGTTATCATTAAAAGCGAAACAGTACGCTGGTGAAGCGGCCATACGCGGTAACGTGCTGCATGATAAAGCTCACGAGATAATTACTAAGTCACTTCACTGCGCTGAAGACCACGCACTTTTTACTTACGTTAACTACATACGTACGTCGGGTTTTAAGGTGGCTCTATCTGAGCAAGTCGTTGGAGACCCCGGATCATTATTGTTTGGGACAGCTGATTGTGTTCTTATCTATGACGATCACATCGTTGTTGTCGATTTAAAAACAGGGTTCATGCCGGTTTCTCCCGTAAACAATACACAACTTTTAACTTATGCTTACTTAGCTCAAAAACAATATAACTTACCTGTGACAGAAGTTGTTATCGTTCAAGGTAACGTAGTTAAGTCAGAAAGTGTAACACAAGAGGAGATAGAAAAGGTTGGCGAACGTGCTAACTTTATTATTGATTCTATTATTAATAAAGACTCACTTGAATACAAAGCCGGGGATCACTGTAAGTATTGCCCTGCAAAGTTCATCTGTGATACGTATAGGGAAAGTGTATCACCTATTGTAAAACAGCTTCCGGTGCCATCAGAATGCGGCAACGAAGACTTGTCTAAACTTCTGGACATCGGGGGCTTCTTAACTAACTATATCGACACCGTAAAGAAAGAAGTAGACTTTAGAGCATTGGAATGCGGTGAGAAAATACCCGGATATAAAGTTGTTCAAAGCAAGTCCCGTCGGTCGTGGGATGCGTCACCTTCAAAAATTGAAGAAGCGTTTAAAGACACGGGCATTGATGTGTATGACAGAAAGCTTAGGTCATTCACTGATATAGAAAAACAATCTACAGAAGCAAAAGAATTAGTGAGTTCTCTCGTTAAACATTCGCTAGGCAAACTTAAAGTGGTTCCTACCTCTAACCCCTCGCCTGAGATGTTCCTGACGGGAGACTTACTACCCCCTGTTCAATAAGAAGCTGAAACAGCCAAGCACTAGGACGTGCAAAACTATTTATTATTTTAATCATTTAAAAATTTAAAAGGAATTAACTATGGACAACAAACCAATCAAATCAGCTCGCGTCACCACTCCAACCGGTAGGTTTACTCAAGTCGCTCTTTCTCAATCAGTCGAAGAAAAATTCGGCAGTGAACGGGCAGTTTACACCTCTGGTCCTCAAGACACTTTTCAAATAGAGATTGCATTTGAGAAGGGTATAAAGGCAAATGAAGATTTCTATAAGAAAATTCTTAAGCTACAAAAAGAACTCGGTGTTAAAAAATATGGTCCAAAGTTCAATCCACTACACGCAGTAATTAAAGATAGTGATATGATGGATTGTAAAAATGCGCCCGAAAATTCTTATGTTATCAGGGCTAAGCGTAGATTCACTGTCGGAGCACGTAACTTAATTACACTTTGCAGTCCTCAGGGTGAGCGTTTACTCGACTCATCTATGTTCTATGATGGATGCTATGGTAAGCTTCAAGTTATTTTTAAAACTTACGACCACAAAGGCGCCAAGGGCGTTAGTGCACAGTTGTTAACTGCGCAATTTATTAAAGATGGAGACCCAATTGTTTACGCAGCTGAAGGCGACTTATTAGATGCAGTTGAGTCTTATGACTCGCTCTCTGATGGTCTACATGACGACATGTTAGTAGCTTAGTAAACCAGAGGGGAGTTGTTACTCATGGCTCCCCTCACCTTAAGGATTCGTCATGCTTGTATTTCTAGATTTTGAAACTGTTTCTGATGTGGACCTACGCATCGTGGGAACTACTAACTACATTAACCATCCCTCCACTCGAGTATCTATTGTTAGCTATAAGACGGGTGGAAAACTTACCTCTGTTTTCATCCCTACTACACTATCATTTGATGACCCCATCGATTTGGTAGCACACAACTGTTTTTTTGAATTGTCTGTAATAAAAAAATTCTTTCCATCACTTAAGATAAATAAGGTAATTGATACCATGGCCTTGGCCAGCTATAACAATATCAGAAGGGCGCTGAATACTGCCTGCGCTGATCTTAGAATACCCGAACGGAAACACGAGGACGGTAAGTTCGTCATGCATTCTCTTAACCGTGGAAAGAAACTGTCGGAATTAACTGAGGACCAGATAAAAGATTACATAAAGTATTGTGAGCAAGATGTTTTACTGTGCGAAGAAATCTATAACAAGCTGATTTCTAAGTTTCCGCAATCAGAACAGGACATATATGACCTAACCCTAAAATACAATTTCTTAGGACTTCCGATCGATGTTAAGCTTGCCACGATGGCTACGGCGATCATGGAGGACTGGAAAGACAAAGTGCCCGAGATGATATCTGACATGACAGGTGGCTATGTAACATCAATAAATCAGGTCGGGAGATTAGCTACGTTCTTAAAACAGGAAGCAGTAACGGCACCATTTTTAAGAGAGCGACTAGTCAACGAGAAAGACAAAAACATTATAAGTGTCATCAGGCTCAGGCTTGAAGGCGGTAAAAAATCTGTTTCTAAATTCTCTTCTTGTCTATCTCTACAACACCAAGGAAGACTTTACAATGTCATGGATTATCATGCGGCCGCTACCGGTCGCTATTCGTCGCGCGGTGTTCAACTTCAAAATTTACTTAGAGCTGAAAAAACTGAAGCTGACGATATCATACATAAAATTAAAAGTTCGGGTACATTCCCGTTTGACCAGACACCCAGTTATCTATCACGCGCTGTTCGTGGCCTCATTGTACCTCCGGCTGGCCATGACCTAATCAAAGCCGATTATTCTCAGATTGAAGCTAGGATACTCGCGGTGTTGTCGGGTGACCGTGCGCTAGTTTCCCAGTTCCAGGCGGGTGATAAAATATATGAAAAAATGGCAGCCAAGATTTTCAACATACCGCTAGATCAGGTCACCGAGAAACAAAGGTTTTACGGCAAGTCAGCTGTTCTAGGTTGTGGCTATGGCATGGGAACGGCCACATTTTCTAAAACTTATAAACTCCCGGAAGACATATCAAAAAGGTGTGTTACCACGTATAGATTAGCAAATCATCTCACTGTCAAGCTCTGGAAAAACCTTGAGGCTTGCATAGTAAAAGTTGTTTCGAGCGGTGAATCAGCGAAGTTTGGGTCTTTGAATATCTATCGCGATAGCTGGAGACTCTTTATTCACCTACCATCCGGCAGAGACTTAGTCTATCCGTACCCTGAGATTGTAGACGGTCGCGTAGAGCACTACTCTCGGAAGCGGGGTGGTTTTATGAAGTGTAATTATTGGGGTGGTACCTTTGTTGAAAACATCTGCCAAGCCTTGAGCCGGGATCTTTTAGTGTCAGCTATGTTTGAACTGGATAAATCCGATAAATTTACCTTTATGTTTACAGTCCATGATGAGCTTGTATATAGCGCCAAAAAAGGATCGTATAGTTTATCTGAATTTGAAGACCTTATTCTCTCGTCTAAACCACGCTGGGCTAAGCACATACCGCTCGGATTGGATTGCGAAACACACGATAGGTATTTTAAATGATTGATGACCCGACTTCCCCTAATCACTACAAACAGCTCGGAGTTGAAGTTATCGAGATCACCAAGAATTTTGATTTTTGCTTGGGTAATGTTATTAAGTATGTATTACGATGTGAACACAAAGGAAAGAAATTAGAAGATCTCAAGAAAGCAAGATGGTATCTTGATTACGTGATCCGAGACCTATCTCGACACCCGGATGCTTCCAAATAAGAACGTCATAACAAAGATCAATACCTGGTTGTCTGTGGGTGAGTTAACTAATCCGTAAAACTTTTTCATAACGTAGCTTGCGTTACCTTTAAATAGGCTTACAAACCACCCGTGAGACTCACTGTAACTTATCCACATCGGCCAATGCATGAATGCAGCTAGGAATGGCTTACTAAAGTACGCAAAGCAAACGAACATTATTACAAACATTCTAAATACTTGTACCCACGTGTTAGTCACCATTCTTGCTGCTTGTCGATCTTGATCTGCTAGCCTTATTTTAGATATCTCTTGCTCATGTTTCATTTGCAAGTACATCTTAACAAAGCCGAGGGCCGTCCCGCTGAAAGCCGACCCCATCACAGTGTTCAACAGATCAGACATTATTTTTTACGGGCAGCTTTTTTCTTAGCTACTCGTTTCTTAATGTCTTTCTTTAGATCTTTTTTCATGGCACGATCTTTTGTTCTGTCATAGCCAAGCTGATCCAGCTCAGCGGATACACTCGCGATTGCGCTAGAAGCTCTTTTTAATTTTGCTCTAATCTTAGCAGCGTCCGCATTTAAACGTGGTGCTGTCTTTTTAATGCCTTTCACTTCTTTCTTCATTGCTTTAACTGTTTTTCTCATAACTTTTCCTTAAATATATCGCCCAACAGTTTGTCGAACCCTGCTGATGAACATGTCTTTCTCTAGGGCTAAGCATGCGGTTTGTATTGAATCGACTGCATGACTAGTCCAATCATGATTTCCTATTTGTTTATACACATCGTTTTTTCTGTCATATTCTTTTGTATGACTACTTAAACATTCTATGAGTCTACTGCATTCGTTTTGGTCTATCTTGAACCTCGGCAAGTACGCTCTCATTAACCTTATACAATACTCTTTTGCTTTTGGCTTATCAATAGCCCTACACGGCTCCCCTAATTTGTTGGAAATGTACTGTGTAGCATCTTGCGGCACTAAGCCGTCTGTCGCTTTACTTCTATTTTTACCATCATGCGGTAACACATGGAAACCAAGCCCTAAATTTCGCTTTTGCCGCCATTTCGTTATCTGCTCGATGTCGTGTTCATAGGTCGTACCTTTGAATTCAAAGTACGCTACAACCACGGGTTGACCTTGTAGTACTTGAATTATAGAGATTGCCGTCGCATCTTTGACGCCGATGTCCCAACATGAGTAGACTAAGTTACCAGGTTTCCAAGCGTGGTCCCCTATATGTCCGCTACTTCGCATACCACTAATTGTTTCACCGAAGACGTATTTCTCATCATCGCCTTCAACGCTCATGAAGTATTCTTGCTGTATGAAAGACTCGCTCTCACCTTCGTCGCGCATCTGCTGTATTGATTCTTCGGTAATAAATCTTTCCCCGTTTTCATCTCGAGCAGTTTCAGCTGTGAGAAAAGAGCAAAACCATTTGGGGCTTTTGTTGACGTTTTGCCAAAGCTTATAGCTGTGGTTCCTGCCGTCCCACGTTGTTTGAACTAATATGATTCCGTCATTCTGCGCTATGACCGGTCTTAGACTTCGGTAAGCCGCTGGGTCTTGGAATGCATGCTCTGAAAACAATATGAATTTAGCACTAACTCCACGTAAACTATCGTAGTTTTCAGATCCAACTACCCAGATATCAGATCCATTAGGCAAATCAATTCGAAACGATGTCCCATTGATTGCTTTTTCTCTATCTATGAATGGCGGTAGAAAATCCAGGAAATCGACAGACCCCCCGTTTTCAACGTCATTCATTTTTCCTTTCCAAAAAACGCGCTTTGCCTGTGGGATATTCGGGTACACTAACATAGTACTGCATCTGTGTGTAAAAGCATATTTCAATAAAAGAAGCCAGCTCGTGACTTCTTTCCCTAGGCGACGAGACCATGCGAGAAATACCCGTTTGTATCCATCTTGTAACACAGCTTTATGAACATCAAGCTGATAGTTCCTTAATGTAAGGAAGGCGTTTGGCAGGTTCCAGCTTTGATCTTTCCCCCACGTAAATGAAATGCTAGTATCTTCTTCAATTATCCCTACAGGAGTACTTGTGATACTATCTTTTATCTTTTCAATCTTTGTTTGTATAACTTGTAAGTTTTTCAAAGCTTAATAAATCCTCTGCACACGTTGGCCGGATTCATTATACCCATGGCCTGTATGCCGGTAAGTGACCCAGTGTTCATACCTGACCCTGGACTAAACACAGCCGCTCCGGCTACGTCGGGTACTGGTACCGTCGTTCCAAGGGGGTGAACGTGACCCCCGACTTGACTACCCGTTTGTACTATCTCAGATGCCCCAAACCTCTGACCCTGGTTTTCTTCTACAATAGACGGAGAGTGAATTGTGTGTGTACCAACACCGTTAGATGTGAATGTTATTTTCACTCCACTGCTCATGTTATCAACGGATGTGGAAAGGCTTATGATGCTGTCACTCACAATCAATACTCTGTAACTAGTTCCCGTTGTTAATGGCGCGGGAAGTGTACCGGTTGAGGTTAATGTAACTGCCATCCCGTTTGCAAACCTGGATGTTGAATCCGTCACACCACCATTTGTTATAGCAATATCTGTCGGTTGAGCCGAAAAATTAGTAGTGAACCGTGTTTCATTCTTTTGTAACGCATACGCATTCAAATTCGAAGTACCAATCCGTAGGCTACGGTTTATTGTTTTAGGGAGATCTATTTGCCTGTTATCTGACCAGTCCGCTGCAGCTGATGCGCCCCGATCCACCAGCTCCCCTTGGCTATCTCTAACGCTACAATTATACTGCGCTATGTTTTCCCATATAACTGTGAACAGCTGCTCAAACGCGTTTCCGGTATGTTCAGCGCCAGACCCTGTGTTTCCTATCGTAAGATCGTCTAGCTCTAGCCACCCTGACCCAAGACTAGCGTAGCTATGAACAACAGTCCCGGCCGGTAGGCTCGCCTGCTCCACTGTTGCTATGCGCTGGCTGAGCTCATTTAAGTACGCTTCCACTGTCTTCGCTTCCGCATTAGTGCTATCGTACGCCCCCACAATATTAGCCCCAGCACTCCCGCTAGTTGAGCTTTCGAGCTCAGACCGCAATGACGAGATGTCAGGGTTTTCTTCAATTGTTACCGCCGCTACGGACGATCCGACCTTCTTCCATACCTGTCCCTCTGCTAAAACAGGAACGGTCGTTGTTTCGGCTGACAGTCCGGCTGCATTAATCGGGTAGTGTAACCCTGTTGTTGCTGAGAAATCTATCTGCTGTAGGACGAGGGAGATCTGTGTAAACAATTCGTCCAGACGCTCTCCCGTAATCGCCTGAACGGACGAAAAATCACTCTGTAAATCCTCCGACATTGTCCTCCTAATCGTTAGGGTACTCCCTGTGGGCGGCGCTACTTCAATAGTGATTGAACCACCTATGGTAGGTGATGGGTTAATAGACACACTATAGTTAGTTATTATGTCCCCAACTTCATCATAGTCATTACCAGCTAGTGTTAACCACACGGTAATGTCCCCCGGACTAAGAATTAGAAATGGGAAGTCAAAAACAGTCTTTATATTGTTCCCTGCATAAGTTATGTATGGTGTTGGTGTTGCCATTGTAATTTCCCTCTACATTGCGTTTTTGTGCCACCATCCCGATAAATACGGGACGGAATTAATGGGTGTTGTATCATACGCTAAACCCGCTACTTGCTTACCGAACTTAGTCCCCCTATGCTTAATAGACGGCCTTAATAAATTCGCCCCGGCACCTCCAGTTGCCAGAACATCACTTAAAGTATGTATTGACGGTGATTGTAACATATTTAACATCAAATTTGAATTCTGGTTTTTGGGGTCTAGTGTTTTAGTAAATAATGACAGCGGTGGTATAAAAGCGTTAGTCCAATCTTCAGGCCCCCAATTCTCGGGGTTAAAGTTAACTTGCTGTCCTTTGGACAAGCTGTACATCCAATTCCCTAGTAAGGTAGCGGGGAGTGTGTACATGAAATTTGTCATGGCCCACCTCCACTTCATCATGCTGGAGTCTTGAGTATACCCGTTTATTAGGATTCTATTAACATAGCTCATCATGAACCCTTTGAACTGTGCTATGGCTCTGGCGGCAACACCCCATAGAGTACCTGCCTGCGTTCCTCTGTTAAAGAACGCACGCTCCATCGCACCCGGTGTTAAGATTGTTTCGTCTGCTGCCGTTTGAAGCCAACCATAGACTTTATTTGTTAAGTTCTGCCTGGCTTGGAATTCACTTGTGTTTAAGTCAACGCTAAGGCTTTTTATATCCGCATCACTAGCATTTTGTATATCTTCAATGCCAGTTAAGTTATGATCCCCAGCGTAGCTGTTCATGTTCCGGCGCCAAACGTCCCATTCTTCGGGGGCAATGTTAAACGCTTTCATCCGTGTTTGCATGTCAGGAGACAAATCCTCAAACTTTAATCCTTTTAGATCTGTTGCTATCTTAGAAACTAAAAACATAGCGCCTGCGCGATTTCCGAAATCCTTGCCTTTCATTCCATTTATGGCGAACCATGAGCTAACAGCTTTCCGTGTCATTTCCCCCATGTTCTCGGATCCAATAAATCTAGATTGGGCACCATGATCAAACATCATAGAATGATACATGTTGTTTGCCATCATCTTAACTTCCTCTTGCTCTTCTCCACCAAGTTGCTGGGCGTAGGCTTTTCCAATGAACTTAACTTTAGTCAGCATGTCTTGAAAGTAACTATTCTTGCTCAACTTGTTAATCATCTGAAGTCCGAAGTTTGTATCGTTAATCGTCAACGGAGCAATTAAAGTTTGTTTTACCGCACCGGTCCAGGCGTTAAAATTAGATTGCATTTGAGCCACGTACGGCCTGTAGGGTATGTTAACGCTCCCATTCAACTCTGCAAATATATGTGCTGGGTTATTTCCTTTAGGTAGGTTACCGTTTGCCTCTAAGTGGGCTTTCTGTAATTGTTTAAACGACCAACTTTCATCAGCCCCAAGAACTTGAGCCATTCCGGCCTTTTTTCCAGTAGCTTGTATGTCGCTGTTCATGGCTTCCCAAAGGCTCCCCTGCCCATCCCCAAATTCTTTTTGATGGTCGAGATAGTCTCCCATCGACTTCCACGCAACAAACATTCTTCCCTGCTTTTTTATCTCGGGAGTGTCTTTAATAGCTTTTTCCGCGCTTAAGTTTATTGTTTGGGAGCCCATGATACTGTCAAACTGATTCTCAAACGCTTCTTCTGCCGCTTCTTCCGCATCTATGGCAGTAGGAAACATTATGTTTATGTCAGCTCTCTTCATCATGCTCTCAACAAAATGTCTCTTCGCATCTTCTAAGCTTATCTTTTCTACCTTTGACCCCTTGGCAAAATTCATCACGTTCTTCAACAATCCATTCCGCTGGGCTAGTTTAGCGGGATCATACGTCGACCTTAAAAAACGCTTAGCGTTGAAGTCAGATATACCAAACGCAGTTGAATTCATCAGCTCGTAAGGCGTCAAAAAGTTAACTTGCCTCTTGTAGCTATCCCCTATTTCTTTTATGTAGCCACCTAACTCTCGTCCAAGGTGGGCGGGGACGGTTCCGCTATCAATATAGGTTCCGATAGCCCGGTCGTAGCCCCCTTTCATTAAAAGTAATTGCGCAGGCTTACTCAATGACAAAAACACTTTTTGCCTTAGGTTTACCTGGACAGCTTCTTGGGCATTCTCTATATTCCCGCCCTTTAACTTAGTAGTGTTCTTAGATAAAACATCATTAATGGTAATTTCTTTTCTAAGAATTCTATAATAGAGCCCTGTTTGTGGGTTAAACAATTTATTATATTGATCATTTTGACGAAACAATTTGTTTTGAAGATACTTAGTTATTTCAGCATTAGCATTCGTAGCTGCTGTTTCTATGCTCGTGTTATTTTCCCTTGCATTTTTAAATGTTTCTCTTACTAAATCTCGTATCTCTTGTTCACTAAAACCTTGCAAGTAGCTTAAGGCTTGTGACATGCAGTTTTCTTGAGCTTTATTATAATAGGACTGAGCTTGTATTGAAGGTTCCATTTACTATCCTTTATCGCTTACGCATGAAATAAGTTTACTCCATACCTTGTTATTCTCTTTGAAAGACTTCATCGCTTCCGCTGTCTTACCCATTTCTTTAATCCATTCATTTTGTGAGGATGGAAAATCATTTTTTTCTTCTACATTCTCATCAGGTTCTTTCATTGACTGGGCTTCCCCAAATGTAGCTTGGCTTTTCGACACTTCCCCAGCTGATTCTTTCTCTACATCCGGTAGCTTGTCGGAATCAATCGCTCTGTTATTCATGTAGTTTTGAATGTGGCTTGCTTTTTCTTCACTACCCATTTGTCCGAATCGTCGAATTGATTGCAAATTCTTAATGGTCGCTACATTTTTATCTGCGTTAGCTTTTATCTTGTTGTATACGTCCATCTCTTCCATCTCGCTCAGATGCTTATTCGCTCGGTTTGATGGGTTTTCACCTCTTAACGTTTCTGAGAGTGTATTCCCATTTTCATCTCTGTCATTCACAACTTTATTAATGAAGTCTTCAGGGGACGAACTTTTCAATTCTTTTACCAGGTCGTCAGGGTTAACTAATGCGCTCGCAATTGTGTTCGTCCAAGTACCTCTTCTTTTCTTAATCAGGGAACTGACTTTCTCGCTAATATTGTTGGACAGGGATTCTAAGTTATCCCCGTGTGTTTTCAGTGCATCCATCACAACATCATTTTCTAGAAGCGGCCCTAGTGTTTTAGAAGATGTTCCAAGCGCCTGAAGTGTCTGGAGCTCCACATCTCCATAGGTGCTAAAGTTATCTGACATCATAGATTGAAGATTGTTTAGGTCGTTGTCGCTTACGATTGGGACTTCTGCGTTACCGTTGTTATACTTAAGCGTTTCACCATCACTATTGTTCTCTATTATGGACTTAGCAACAGCTTGGTCCTCTGGACTCAGGGACGATGGAGACGACTCAGTAAAAGTTTTTTCCTCCTCCGGTATATCTTCTCCGTTACTTATCTTAGATTCAACTAAAGACTTAGCAAAAGGAACCGCTCCAAACGCCATTCCAAATCCCATTCCTTGGGCAATACCAATGGCTGTTTCTTTACCCACCCCAGACCAATCAATGTTATTTCGTAAAACATCGTAATTGTCATTAACAGCAGAAGGGACTGTGGTTATTCCCCCCACTATTCCTCCCGCTGTTGCCCCTTTAACGGTTGCCTTAAACCCAGCTTGAGATACATCGTCTGCTAACATTCCTTTAGAAATTCCGTAGTCCAGCAATCCCCCTACTGCATCAACACCGAGTTCTGCAGCCTTAGTTGCCGGGATAACAGACAGCGGGTTAAGAACAGTCCCCACAACCTGGCCAGCTATATCTCCAATATCTCCTCCCAATCCTTGGGATTGAGATACAATATCATTAAGCATCTTAGATTGATTGTTAAGAGCTTCCATTTTTGGTCCCGCTGGCTCACCGGTAACGTAGTCCGCTATGTTTCCTGCGGCCACAATAGGCTGCATAAAAGTTGAAGAAGATGACGCTTTAAAAGTTTGCCAGGTAGATGGATCAACATCCCCGTTCGCATATTGCTGCGCGTTGTCCACAAGTCCGTTATTGTCACCGCTCAATAACATTATAAGGTATCCTTAAAGGGGTGAGATAAATTTTTCATTATGTCTTTTTTGGTGTCCTCAACACTTTCTGAATTATGTGCCATTTGAAAGAGTGTCAAGGCCAAAGATCCCGGAAGACTTTGATCTAGCATGCCTCTGCCCTGTGCCTCACCCGCTGGGTGGTATTGGTTTACTGCAACACTAATCATTTGTGGAGTCAGTGGGTATGTTTTACTTAGTCCGGTGTTAGGGTCGAAAACAATTATATCGCTGTTTGGCCCATTAGTTACCGACAGTGGGTTTATTACTTTTTGGGCATTCATCTTATTCTGATCTATCCCTTTTGCCTGACCAGCCACATCCAGTAAATCTTCAGTTTTTTTAACTGCGTACGCGGATACTGCTTCTGCTTCTGCATTTGTTAATGGGGCATTTAAGTTCTTTCTCATGAACGTGTACTGCGAGCCGTTCCCGACCGTTCCGGTCATATAATCCCCCGGACCTGGAACCACGTTATTACCGATATGGGTAATGCAATCATCCAGCGTGTTTCCCGGAGTTGCAGTGCAATACTTAGCTGCGTTGGTCAACGCTTTCTGGATCGAGGCTACTCTCCCCACCCCGTTAGGTATTCCACCAACATAATTTAAGTATTGTTTTATATTGCTATTGTTCATTAACTTCACTGCAATGTCAGAATTACTAAGTGGTTTTGTCCCGTCATCATTCAGTATGGTGGGGTATTGAAGATTTGTTTGGTTAGAGCGTATGATTAAGTTTGACCCCCCGACGTTAGGAGACATACCCGCCAAATGGCTCGCCTCTTGTTGAAGCGGTGAAGACAACGAGTTAGACATGTAAGCGCCTAAATTCCCACTATTTCTCATCGCGCTAACCGCTGTTCCAACATCACCTCCGGGTGTGAAAGCTGACATTAAGTTTTGCATGTGCGGGTCATTTGGTACTAATGGCTTTATGTAAGAAGCTGGAACACCCATGCTTTGTCCATACGCCACCATGCCTTGGTAATACTGTCTCTCCGCTTGCTGAGACATGCTTGCCTTAGCTTCCACACTGAGAACCCCAGAATTGCTAATTGCAGACATCTTGCTGTTATAGTCGCTCAGTGCATTTATGCCCGCATTCGTCATTGTTGAGTAATACGCGGGGTAGTTAGTCTTAGCTGTCGACATTATTTGACTGACTTTATCACGCTGCCCTTGCTGCTGCGCATTCAGGGGAACATGGGAAGCATTTAGCTGAGACGCCTGCGCCTGCAACTGATTCCAGGGAACTCCTGCTTGTACTTGAGCTAGTGTGTGTGACGCACCGTCCCAGTAGCTAAGCGCAAAGGATGCATTAGAATTTGAAACTTTTGGGTCAGTTATGTATGCGTCTGGCCTATCCCCACCCAGTATCCTTGACTTAGCATCTTGTAAACTTTGGGCTTCCGCTTGTAGAGAAACTTTTCCTGCCGTTGTGGGCGTGGACCCGATCTGACCATTAGGTTCAAACCCAGTCCCAATATTACGCTGATAAGATTGCTGCACCGGATCACTGTTATCTGAAGAGTGAAGCATGTTCGCCCGCTGGACGATCATATTTAACTGTGACTGAGTTTTCGGAAGTGTCCGAGTTGGTAAGCTACCATTGACAACAAGAGCCTGATTTTGCTCCATTATCGCCTGAGCTTTTTCTTGAGCAATCTCACCTTGGCCTGAGGCGGCTAAGCTATGTACATCACTAATAGCGTCTGGAAGTCCTGAGATAAAATCAACTGCGTTTTGGCGCCTGTTACCTTGTGCTAGCGCTGTGACCGCGGCCTGGTTAAACTCATTATATTTTGAGCCTATGTTAGCTTGCAGTAGCGCTGAGTCGTTACCAATCAAGTCAACATTCTTAGATATGTTGGCTGCATTAGTAACGATAGCTCGTTGCGCTGTTATGTTCTGTGGTGTGGGGTTAAGTGTTATGCTTTCACGTGCCTGTGCGGCCGTCGCATTGAACTGGTTAACCTGATTTAACATTCTTCCGCGGCTAACTGTTTTCGCTATTGTTAAGCCAGCACTTCCAACATCTGATGCGGCTTGCTGCATTGAATTACCTGCGGCTTCTAATCCGGCTGCTCCTGACATTACTTGCTGAGGTTGTATCGGGGTTGGTTGACCCGCTAGTGGTATTGGCATTACAACAATCTCCCCGCTTTAAGACTAGCTCCCTGCATTGCCATGCTACCGATTGTCTTGAACGGTATCGCGTCTTTTTCAGCAGACAGCCCGCTCTCCTCTGCATTAAACGAATCTTGGCTTACTTTCTGTTCGTCTGCTATATTTTGAATATTTTTCTTTCCAACCTGGAACGTATTCAAGGTTATAGCTTTTACGGTTGGGCTGGCCAACGACTCACCCATTCCGCTTGCTGCCACCATTTGAGTCTCCATCGACTGCCTGGTAGTAGCAATGTTATTAGCTGTACGCTGTGCGAATGCCAGATTCTTTTGTTCGGATTCAAGCTCTAACGAGCTCTGCTGAGCATTAATCGCCGAATATTGTGATACCGCACCTACTAAGTCAGATGTTGCCATGGCTATGGCTAAGTCAATCCCCATTTCTATCTCCCTGATGTAGTAATTGAGTATGCTATCCCTGTGATTTCCATTGGAACTGGGTTACTTTGTTCTATCATTATTTGTGGGAATCTTCCCCATCCTTCTTCGGGGAAATATTCATATGTGCCGCTCTGAAGTTCGAGGGGCTCTCCCATTTTGTCAAAATACTGGTATGGTATTGTACTGTCATTTACGGTAACCGCTAGGCTATTTTCGTAATCAACATATATTTTATCTACAATACTATAGGCATAATTATACCCTGCGATCTGATTGGGGTCCATTGGTTTCAGTATGCTAGGGTAAAAAAGTCCCACATAGCCTACGAACTGACTCGCAGCAGGTTTTGATAGTGTCAATTCCCCATTTACCACTGTATATTGACCTAATTCTTCAGTATCGTTGGCCACATATACATCAAAACCATCTAACATGCCTATCCCCGTAACGACTGTTTGTCCAGATTCGATTGTGACTGGAACTGAGCTATCTATAAAACAATTGGAATCTAAAAACAATGTTTCTAAAGAGTACTTATTTGTTGCAGTGAAATGCTTTAGCATTAATAAATTCGTACCGTCCGTGTCAATTGAGACCAAACTTGTTCCACGTGGAACTGTAAACTCGGTCCAGGCAGCTATTTCCATTGGCTCGCTCATTTGAAACACCGCGATAGTGTCATTCGAATTAAGTACAGCGAGCATGACGGTTGACCCTGAATCTCCGATGAATGGAACCAGCTTTAGTGGAAAGTTAATCAAATCAGAGCAATAGATGCTCTCATTCTTCGCGACAAAGGAATCCTCATCCCCCCTCCATGTCTTGCTTAAAACTATATATGGATGACCCGTCTGCACCTGCGAAAAAAGTGTAGTTCTGAAATGCTACTGGTTTACATATTTTTGATGCTTTAAAAGTTGTTTGAGGGGCTATGTAGAAATTCTGCGGGCCGAGACCAACATCGCTGGACATAGGGACCGCCATCTCATTATTTTCGCTAAAAATCTCAAGGTGTCTTCCCACTGTCATGTTGATGAAGTTACCGCTATTTCGGTATATTACTAGTATAAACTATTGCGTCAGTTGGGTTACCCAACCCGACATCCAGGTTATTTTGTGTTCCTAGTGCAGTCCCAAAAACAGTCGTTGGTACTTCTGGGTGTCCGATGAACCACACCCTGTTTTGAAAGTATCCGCCATTCGCTGGGTATCCAAGCTTCTCTGTAAATATTGGCTGCTGGATGCTAAAATCACGTCCTAGGTATGTTGTGCTAGTACCATACGTGGTTTTTGTTAGAACTGTAAACTGTGTCGCATTGTCAACTATAGTTGCAGCCCTAATCGTTCCAAATCCAAAGGGTGCATTTATATTCTCTCCCGGACCAATGATAATACCACCTACCCAGTCGTCTGGACTTGGAAACTTTATACCACCTATGGTTATGACCGCCTCCGATCCCGGGGCAGTTCCCCCCACAATAACCACGTCGTAAGGAAAGTACTCTACTTTTTGAAAATCAAACGTCGCTTGTGCGGTGAATGTAAATTCAGATATGGTAAATGTATCCCCGTCAAACACTATTCTATAGGGTTGAACTTTAGGATGAACCATGATTATACTTCCGCGGACAGGGATAAAATTAACTTCTGAAGCTTGCTGGTCCGTGTAAGGCAGTTCTAGTGTTTGAAATGATAAAGTTAGGGATTCAATCGCAATACTTAAGGACGTACCTACTCGTAAAAACACTGCTCTTACAAGAGAATTAGACGGTGAGTAAATGTATTCAGTGAATAAGTCTGGTGTACCACCCTCTGCTAAACTTGTCACATCGGTTTTTATTACAGTACCATTACGTTTTCTAACGGTTCCCTGAGATGTAACAAAGACATTCTCCATTTTAATGGCGGCTTTCCAGTAGAAATCCTCATTAACCCGACGTGAAAAGGCGGCGTTAACTTGCCCTAAATTGAATGAGTACTGTGATGTTACTTGTCCTGGCATACATTTCCTACGCTATCCGATTAATCATTTTAGACCTAGGGTTTAGCAACGTTCTGTACCCGCTACGCTGCCTCATTTCTGTCGCCTGGGCTTCTCTCATAACCTCTTCCAGGCCCGTATCTATGCTTTTCTTTAGCATACTGTCTCTCGTAAGAGGAATCACGTACCGCGCAGCTAAAAAATAGACGAAGTACTCTACAAAGTGTGAAGGAAATGATGAGTAATCTACCGAATTGCTGAGGTACGTGATAGTTAACCTTGGGGCGGCACTGTATATGTAAGGATCTCTAATAGAAAAATCCTCCAGTCCCTTGACTTCTAATACTCGTAAGCTATCGGAAGGCAATAACAATGCGTAATTCCACAGTGGGGTTGTGACGCCCTCGACGGGGGTATCTAATATAACATCTTTTGTTAAGAAGTCCCAGTCGAGGGTCGCTTTAATAAAAAGCGGTAGGTAGTGCGCTATCGCTGCCTGAAGAATCTTTGAGTTCTTTGACCCCGCCGCTGTACTAACTGGTGTTTCCGCAAACTTAGATAGCACATTATTTATTATCCCAATCTCACTGTATATTTTCATTAGTAATAGTCAATGTATAATGTACCTTGACCACCTTCAGTTACTTTAGCTGTACTAACTGTTACATAGCTTCCCGCAGCAACAACACTGTTGTCATCTGTTACAGTCGCCGCTACTTCGAACCCTACTGCTGAGCTCGCTGGAATTTGTAAGTCTGCTGAGGTGATTGGGTTACCTTGATCATCCAACAAGTTAACGCTTCCCGTATCAGTTCCTGCAAGTGCAATGTCAGTGATAAAGCGAACATTATAAATTTTAGCAGCTGTGTTAAAGTAGATCTTCTTGCTACCAACACCATCTGTATCAAATGAAGCAAGCACGCTTTTTGTTGCGTATCCTACCGTCTGTGGAACTAATGTGTAAGTGTCGCCTGTCGCATCGTACTTAACCATTAGGTAAATCCACATAGGATTAGTATCGCTCTCTACTTGCCACAGCATTGTGTCACCGTCAATAAGTGGGCGAGACAATAAAAGCGCATGTGGCGCCCCAATCCAGTCATCTAAGTAACCGGCAGTTGTAACCGTCGTCAACGGGTCGTCACTCGCACCAATAAATGTGCGCCCTTGTTCTCCTCGACCAATGTTACTGGTAGCTATAATTTTATATGTACTTGTGTCAAATGCCATGTCTATCTCCTATGGTGTTATCATTACCGTTCCGAGGTTTACTGTCCCGGCTCCGGAATCATTAATTGATTCGCTCATAGCATTCCCTATGAACTGGTTTATATTTCCGCTAGATGTTATCGTCACTGTCCCAACTATCAAACAAGAGCTAAAGTTGTTTCCCTGAGCCCCTGTAGTTACTGGACCCGATAAATTACACCCCATGAACGAGTTGAAATCACCCTCTAACTCCAGTACAGCTGCCGCTGCATTCGTTGTGAACGTGCAGGAAACAAAGCTATTATAAGCTCCCTGTCCCCCCGCAAGTGCCCCACCGTTTATGCTATGGAATGATCCATGCGAGTAGGCTCCTACAGATATTTGAGAAGACGGGTGGAAACTACCACCTAGTAATTGTGCTCCGTCAGCACCTTGCTGATAATTAACAATCGTCCCATTATCCTGTATTGACCCGATCACCCCCGAATTTACTATTCGGTAAGAGTTACCGCCCGTGTGGGTAAGTGCGTTAACAATTCCTTGTTGATCTACCACGACTAAGGTTGCGTTAGGAACTGATGCTTGTACGTTTACAACCATTGTGTCTACCACCGCTCCAGCTGTAACAGTCCAAGATACACTTCCCGCTCCCGTGCTCGGAGTATATATTTCTACTACTCCTATGCCTCCCGGTCCTTGGTAAACCCCGCCGTTCGGTCTGCATTCAAGCCTACGTATGAGCAATTAAATTGGCACACGTTTTGCGAATCGCACACCACTGCTCCTGCAAAGCTACTAAGATTAAGGAAGTTAATTTCTCCGGTAAATCTACAGTCACTAAAAGTTCCTCTCGCCGTAGTCCCATTACAAACAAAACCCGCAGCGAAATTACGTGGTCCAACCACATGCATACTGTGGAATTGCCCCAGAAGTTGGTATTCGCCAAGGTTAACTATTGCATCATTCTCAAATACGACAGTAATGTCTTTAATAAGGGATGTATTTTCCACCTCTACGGTATCTGAAACCACGCGTATTTCCGTCGCACCCGAGTACACTGCTTCTTGGAACGTCTGAAACTTCGGACCTGGCACTACTACTTCTGAGTTACCGATGGGTACTAGCGTGTATGTTGTACCATCCCAATTAAGAGTGCACTTGACCCAATTCATTTGGTCCGTCCCTACTCCATACTGTACATGAACGAGGTCTCCCGGCTGAAAAGTTCGGGTGAGTAACGGTGCTTTTAGATCCAGAAACTCGTCCAAGTAACCCGCTGCTAAAGCTTCAGCCTGCGAGTCACTTGTCCCAATAGCATAGATGTGATTCTGTAGACCAACTCTAGTCTCAGAAGCCATGGGCAAAACCCTGAATTGTTTTGAGTCAAAAGCCATCTTAATATACCCTCTATTACTACTCTGGCGCTGGTATAGTTATGGGATTTCCATACTGATCCAAAGTTAAATCCATGATTCCGACACCTTGAGGTTGCATAACCTGTGCATTACCGAGTAATTCAGTTAATACTACATAGTTAGCGTTAGGTGCGTCATACACAACAACTGTCCGAATTGGACTAACATATTGCATTTTCATCGAATCTTTTTGTAGGACTACTGCTTTGGAGTCAAAATTATCGCCGTTAGCAACCTGTTTGATACTATTTTTTGATGTGCCTGCTAATTCAACTAACGGCATATCTAAGTATGGCTTCATGCTCCCTTGTGGCAATGGTAATCTATCATCACCAACATAAAACGATTCTGTGTATCTCGGATCGTTTAATAACGCAATGAATGCATCACTATTTCCGATTATAGAACGGTTAGCTAGATCAACATTCTCTCTATTCAATAAGTTTCTCAGTTGGAGTAATCTAGCAGATGTTAAACCTGCCGCAATACCTGGCATCACTGGAAGAGTAGGATACTTAGCCATAACATCCGGGTCATTGTCAAAAATGGCCTGCAATTTCAAGAAATCCACTGTTCTACCAGCTGCTTTACCATGTACCATGGCAACTTGGCCACGTACATCAACGTTTGTGATATCGGTATCTGCTTCTGCAATAGCCGTCTTCATAAAGAAGCGCTCAATGCTAGTGGTTACTTCTGTGAATGGTACTGCCGAGCTGGCTAGGTTAGCTGCGCCGAACGGAATGTTGGTCATCTCGCCTTGTCCACCGATACGATCAGTATACTTGCTAGCACCACCGGATACTCGTTCTGTCATTACATTTTGTAGTCTTTGACCAGACTGAAATAGGGTTATAACGTCGCTGTTATATAGTTCTGTAAACGGAGTTAAATCCGCAGTAGTTGGGCCTGACATTCAGTGCCTCCTTCTATCCAATGCTTAAATTCACGCTGCTAATAGCAACATATGTATTTTTGCTTCTTCTAAAAGGGTGTCCACTGGGAGCCTTAAAAAGTGCTGACGCAGTTGTCGGGTGACCCGAAGGTGCCTAAAACAGGTCATTTTAGTTTAACGCACCTTCGGGTAGAATGTCAACCATTAAATCCTTTATGCATCTTAGCCAACAGTCGTGAGATTTCTTTTGCTGTCACATCTGACTGACGGTCAAGCGCTAATATTCCTTGTGGGTCAGAATGAAGTCTTTTCTTAGATAATTCCCTCAGCTCACCACGCAATTTATCAACTTTAAGCTGACTAGTTAGAGTATCACCTTCACCGCCTGCATCTCCCATTGGTTTCGACACAGTTCCCCCTAGTCCAATCTCCCGTTGCCTTTTTAATTCATGGATCTCTTGAGGTGTCCCCTCATTAATTATGCGGGTCAACACAGCATCGGGAATCTTGCCTGAGAAGTGACTTCTTAATTTCTCTGCTTCGTGATCATCGCCTAGAGCGGCTTCGCGTAGCTTTCTCGCTGTTTCGGCTTGTGCCATGATCGATTGTCGCGTCTGAAGCGACGCGGAAACAAGGGCGTCAAAACTTTTTTGAGAATATTCTCCCAACCTGCTGACTTCCATGATTTTCTTTTGGGTTTCGGAATCCAATTCACCAAAGGTTGGTGGCTTAGAATACTCCTTTGGGGGTAAATGGGTGTTCTCTAACGTACTTGAACGCTGTTGCATAGACCTATAAGCACCGATGATCTTATTTGTGTCACCACCATACTTTTCGTAGATGTCTTTATTTTCGTCTGAAATGGATGGTATTATTTCTTTTTCGGTATTCTCTAGCATGTCTTCACCCTCTATATGATTTCTTTTTTCTTTCCCATAATGCCCTATCTAACGCTTCGCCCGTTTTAGGTACTTTTTGTGTTACTTGTTTACGCTCTAAAAACACTTCACTCTGCCCCGGTAGTCCTGTATTTTCAAACTCCCACTTAGCGCGCTCTTTAACTTCTCTTTTCCAATCTTCCATGCTCTTCCTTGATTATTTGGTCATACATCTTCACACCTGCTTTCTGATCCAGTGCCCAGTCTATTCGGCCCAGTCTCTTCATTGCAGTCACCTCATTTTCATCCTTTCGTTTGGATAAAGATAAGTCTTCTATTATCTCATCTAGGATCTCCATGTTTGATTTCCAAAACAAGTAATGTCTAAAATTAGTTTCTGTTAGGCCTGGTATAGCTCTTTTTAGTATCTCGTAACCTATCATATGGCTGTTCCTTCCGGTTGTAGTGGATCGACTTGCTGACCAGTAGGCTGTGTCGCCGGACCGGTTGGATTGCTCTGCTGCGAACTATTTACAGCAGATTCTAATTTCTGCTGCATCTCCGTACCGTTCACAAACAAGGATTCTGGTAGCCCTGAATTGTCCGCTAGGAAATCCTGTAGGTCTGATAAATTGAAGACCGCCGCAAAGCTATCTGGCCCCATGTATTGTTGGTACATTTGTAGTGTTCGCTGTGTCTTTAACAAGTTATTGTTCTTCTGAACATCGCCCAATGGGTTTATATAAGAAAATGCCAGCGCATCTGGCGCGTCACGCCTAAGCTTTATAAACTCTGAACTTTTAGGTATCTTACCTCGAGCCAGAAGTATATCAAATGTTGTTTCGAATATAGCCGCTGAACTTTCTTTTAGTAGCCGGCTCACATCAATTGTTGTGTTTGCTTCGGCCGCGTCTAGTCTCGCGCTGACTTCCTCAGCTGTTCTGACAGGCTGATTAAGGCCGCCTATAGCCTCTACAGCGAATCCTTTTTCTATCCTTTGGCCAAGGGTTTGTATCTTCTCTGTGACCTCTGGTGACGGTGGTAGCTCCCAGAACCTAGAAACAGTTCCTTCTGGAAACACCGACCCTGACATTTGTGTGATCATGGTAGATGTGAAGTTCTCCGCCTTGCCTTCGACAGGTGGGAATGCTCTCAATTCGTCGGCCATGTCGGTCAACTTACTCAACTCATTCAGTCTTTTTATCTCAGGTAAATAATTTAATCCAGGGCCACGACCATTCACTTCTCCGGGTCTAATCCTGCTTCGGAAATACTTTAACTTCTTATAATCCGTATAGTATGAACTCAGTATGCTATCTTCATCACTGCTCGCGCCTAAAACATCCACTGTTCTCCATCGCGAAAATCCATAGTCGGGGTCAAAGTCCCACAGGATACTTCTGTGTATCCAGATTGGTTTTTCACCATTGTCCTTTTCATGGTCCAGCAACCGCATACTTATTTCACTTCGTTCCATAGCGTCAGGGTAATTGGCCTCTACAAAGTCTGCACTACAGCTAAAAGCGTAATGTAAGTCCATTAACTTTCCGCCCTGGTAGTACTCTGGCATAACACAGAAGCCTGGTACTGACGAATATTCTAATGGGTCATCATCACCTGGGCTTTCTACCCAGATCGCTCCAGCGCCCACAGTTTCATCCAGCATCGCATCCTGGACCTGTTGCGCTAGGTTCGAGCCCCCGATGTATCTGTACATAACATCCATCGCTACGTCCATGTCACTATCTGTTAGACTTGTTACAACACCGCGCTCTTGTAGCACATCCGTATCAAGTTCCATCGATCCCCAGCGCTCATTGTCTGGCATCAACATCCTAGTTAACTTATTGGACCTCAAGATGGCCGCTGTCATGGGTATACTGCAGTAGATTTTGTCCACCAACGGCACACCAGCATCAACATATTCATAGAACTGATTCAAGGAATTGCGTTCAGGTGTGACATATGCAAAGGCTTGCGCTGCTAATCCGAACCATTTCAGGTGCCGTACTTTGGCTTTATTATACTTCTTAAATATTTCCTCTGCCGTGTACGGCGTTTTTCTTGCCATTAACGTTTTTTCCATTTCGATGCATTACGTGCAAAATTTGCCTGAGCGCGTGTGCTAGATGAGTATTTTCCTTTAGGCGCATTCATTACTTGACTAGCGTATGCCTTAACACTCTTACCAGCCTTCTTTGCTTTCGCTGTGAACTTACCCTTATTTTTGGGATTAATAACTATGTGTTTAATCATTCGATGCAACTCGCTTCTTAATTTCTATTCCGGATCCAACATTAAATCGGCTGTCTTCACTTACCTTTTTAACAAACTCTAACAAATCTTCGATCTTCTCGTACTGTGCCATCTTATCCACCAACGCAGACAAATCCGTTGCCTGTCGGCTTTTAAGCTCTCCAGATGCCCTACTGTCAAGTATTTTCTTTTGTGCTTTAGTAGGGTCTTCTGGTAGAGCAATCTCGACATCCATTTCTGATGCTAAGCTAACACCGGACAATTCAGCCAGCTGCTTCACCGCATTGATAAAAGTCATTCCATGTACTTTATTGAACCTCTTGGCAATGTCTTGATCATGAACAATAGTATCGATCAATATTTCCTGTATCGTCCCTTTGGGATCCTTCTCGATCGATTCTCTTAAGTTCTTTTCGCGTTCTTTTCTCTCAGTATCAAATTTACTAAAATACTCGGTTCTGCCATTCTCATCACTTAGGCCCAATTCTTTCGATAATTCCTTATCAAAACTATCCACTTATATTATCCTCCGGATTGATATATTGTGCACCACCTTGTGCATGTAAGTTTGCCATTTCCTGTGAGTCTAATTTATGTAACTGCTGCTCATTGGATTCTTGTTGGTCATCATATTCTTTTTGCATAAGCTTTGTTTCTTGCTCTGCTTCATCATCACCACTACCCAACAAACCCATTACCCAGCTCCAATTCTACTCTTGTTAATTCTCTCTGATGCAATACATGCGTCTCAAAGTTAGTGGTTCCACTATAGTTAACAAGCTTACCCTGTAAGTCTTTAGTAGTCAATATAGGACCAACATCCAACCCCATTATATTAGCTAGAATATTATGACAGTACATAGGCTTACCATACTGTTCGGCTAGCGATCTAGGTGCTTGGAATATTCTAACGTCGTATATCGCGATCGGGTCTAGCTTTCTTCTGTAGACATCTAAAGTTCGGTAATAAAAAGAGCAATCGTCCTCTTCACTTAAGTTCGTCGACTTCATATTTTTAGTGACTAAATATTGCTCACCATCTTGTGTAGCTGGAAAATTTTCAGGAAAAATTTGGGCGCGTCCAGGCACCACTTTTAAAAACCCTTCTTCCGGGCTCGATTTTTCAGAATTGTTCATTTTCTGTGCTTCAAATTTGAGCTTATTAAGCTTCAAACTGACTAGACATTGATCAATTGCAGGGTTAATATACAGACAATTCCCACCTTGCCTAAGCAATAAAAAACAATGATTCGGAGCTGACAATGTCCTGAGTGGCTCAAATTCGGCCGTAGAGACGAAAATAAATGCGCCCTGTAGGGTGTAGTCCATTTGATCATATTTGTGCATGTGGGTGGTCATTTATCGTTCTCCTTGATATATTATATTTAAGAATGGAATCGCACAAATTGCTGTGCGCTTCCTGTGATCGCTGTGCGCTTCCATTCTCATATTTGGTATAAATCTTATATATGAGTCAGTGCATAATTTGATCATTGTTTCAAAAGGCATCAAATCGTACAATATATAAGAATGGAATCGCACAGCACGTCGTTCGTAAAACAATTTTTCTTTCTTTCTATTTCAATAACTTAAGTACTTTGTGTTAACTGTGTTAGTAAATTTAGAATAAAGTCAGTAAATAATAGTATAGTATAATTATTATACAAATATGGTTTTTTAATAATTATATAG
>NW_027044933.1:0-2000 GCF_964019385.1 Sycon ciliatum | reverse complement strand
CACACCCACCCTATCCCTTGATCAGCACACCCACCCTATCCCTTGATCAGCACACCCACGCTATCCCTTGATCAACACACACACCCTATCCCTTGATCAGCACACCTACGCTATCCCTTGATCAGCACACCCACGCTATCCCTTGATCAACACACCCACCCTATCCCTTGATCAGCACACCCACCCGATCCCTTGATCAGCACACCCACTTTATCCCTTGATCAGCACACCCACCCTATCCCTTGATCAGCACACCCACTTTATCCCTTGATCAGCACACCCACCCTATCCCTTGATCAGCACACCCACTCTATCCTTGATCAGCTCACCCACCCTATCCCTTGATCAGCACACCCACTTTATCCCTTGATCAGCACACCCACCATATCCCTTGATCAGCACACCCACCCTATCCCTTCATCAGCACACCCACCCTATCCCTGGATCAGCACACCCACCCTATCCCTTGATCAGCACACCCACTCTAGCCCTTGATCAACACACCCACCCTATCCCTTGATCAGCTCACCCACCATATTCCTTGATTAGCACAGTCCCTTGATCCGGTGGCGAGAAACATTGAAATAAAAACGTGTGGCCTTATAGAGTTTTCACTCAGGAGTTTGTTGGATGCCCGCTGTGCTGGGATAAGTGGCGTTTGGATGGGACATTAGACTGTATCCGGCCAACTGGATATGTGTGTATGTGTGTGTGTGTGTGTGTGTGTGTGTGTGTGTGTGTATGTGTGTGCGTGTGTATAGTGTATGTGTGTGTCTCATTCTCCTTGCTCTTCTTTCATTCTCCTGGGTGGTTACCAACAGCCAGTGCATGCCGGTGTATGTGGTGTGGTGTGCGCAAAAAATGAAGAAAGAAAAATGTACAAAATGAAAAAATGAAAAAAATGAAAGTTGAACTCGGATGGTGAGCCAATTGAATTAAGGTGAAAAAAAGGAGAAGGACAAAATGTTACAAGTTATGACTAACTGTCCGTCAACGTAACCAGATCATAATGTAGTCAGCGAGTGCAACAAAATGGCACAAAACTGACAGGGAGTACTGAGACATTCGACGACCTGACACCTAGCTCCAACCCTTCTCCGAGGCGCAAACCCACAACCTTTCAACTTGGAAAACCCGAGCCTTCCAAGTTGAGGTTGTTGGTTTGCACCTCGGAGAAGTGTCGGAGCTAGGTGTTAGGTCGTCGAATGTCTTAGTACTGTGGTGTATACCAGGCTCAAATTAGTGGCGGTCAATTCATCAGCCTTGCAAGCTGTTGGATGCATGGTGCAATTCCAGCACAAGTTGCTATGTCTAACATAGCTGTCCGCTATCGTCGCTTTCGCGATGGGCAGGTCTGAGGTGTGTGTGTGTGTGTGTGTGTGTGTGTGTGTTTGCAGAAGCACGGGATTAGGGAAATGACCATTGAGTCGCGTTAATAGTGCACTCCATAATCCTGTGCAATCGAGCATGTGTCACACTGTTTGCCAAATACATGTAGAGAGGGGAAAAAACCAAGATGCTGCGCACAGTGCGTGCTATAAACATAGTTCAATTGATCAAGAATTTTATTTTCCTTCCAGCAGTTGGCTTAGATGATTAAGTTAATTTCAAAGTCTGGTTCCTAAATCTTCTAGAGATCTGCCAAATGGTACTTGTCACTAAGTCTGGTTCCGAAATCTTCTGAAGATCTGCCAAATGGTACTTGTCACTAAGTCTGGTTCCGAAATCTTCTAGAGATCTGCCAAATGGTACTTGTCACTAGACAATGAGGAAAGTGCTGCTCTGATACTGAAAAACAGGTTCTTCTGATCTTCATAAGAGCTGTGAGATGTCACGTGCTCAAATGGCTCACTGTTCTCACGTGTATATTTATGTGTGTGTGTGTGTGTGTGTGTGTGTGTGTGTGTGTGTGTGTGTGTGTGTGTGTGTGTGTGTGTGTGTGTGTGTGTGTGTGTGTGTGTGTGTGTGTGTGTGTGCGTGCGCGCGCATGCATGTGCATG
>NW_027044932.1:0-3000 GCF_964019385.1 Sycon ciliatum | reverse complement strand
GAGAGAGAGAGAGAGAGAGAGAGAGAGAGAGAGAGAGAGAGAGAGAGAGAGAGAGAGAGAGAGAGAGAGAGAGAGAGAGAGAGAGAGAGAGAGAGAGAGACAGAGAGAGAGAGAGACAGGGAGAGAGGGAGAGGGATGTACTAGTAGTCAGGTAAATGTACAGCCTAATAGTACTACAGGTGATGTAGCATGCCTAACGTTGCAGCTGTACTGAGGCTGTTACACAAAATCCGTAGCGATGATTTACGTAATAGTAACTGTTGTAGAGCTTCAGTACCGTTGGTCAGTGTCGTGCAATGATTATGTTATCGCATGAGCTGATTGTTTAGTAACTGGTGGTGTTAGTGGACATTATAGTGTAACTTGCAGTTCCTTGGTCCTTTTTACTTTTTATAGATGATTTACGAGGAGTTCTTTTCTAGAAATCATGTAGAGCCATGGAGGAAACTACACGTACGCGAAGTGAATATCAAAGAGACGAAAAGGAGTTTTCCTGTTATGCCATAGAATCTCTAGCGATACTGAAGAAAACACTGATCTATTGATAAATTTGGACCTGGATCAAGGAGCGGCTATATACAGAAAGAGATTGTTCCAAGTAACTGCCTTTGCCGAGTCCAGCTCAGCAGGTTCGAAAAGAACTAGAATTTCTCATGGACGCAGTATCAAGTCGATTTGGGTGCTCATGACAGGAGCGCGTGTCTTACTTTCCTGGTGAAGCACGCACAGTTCGTCGTGGACGATTGTAATACAAGGCCTACAGTCAAGTGCTATCCGAAAAGAAGAGTATTGTGGCCAACCATTTGGCTCCACGCAACCTCAGGAGAAGAAGACAGCGCAAGCAGAGGATGTAGAGCGGCCAAATAACTTCTGACCACGTGTTTTCAGGATTTCCGCAAATGGGAGGGATCTCGATCTGAGATCGTCTCTCGACTGGCCTCACGTGAGCTGTTTCAGATGAAGACATTTAAACAGAGTGGAAGCAGTAACAACTTGTCTGCATGCAGGAATAGCATTTCCCATGATATGCTTCCAGCATCCAAATGATCACCAGCAATAATGGTTTCACCTCTCACTACATGGATAAGCAAGGGAAAAGATTTGATACACCCCCTATTCAGCCACAGCCCTGCATCAAAGTTGAAATGGAGAGCAGCCAATGGAGACGCGATCATGTCTTATAGTGCTAAGAAGTGGTGGAGCTCGTGAGAGATATTGTAGCAGCTTCAGAGGCAGATCGACTAACTGCGTCCTTTCCTGGAAGTTTGACAATGTGCAGCCTTTCTTCCATTTTTGTTCCAAACCAAGAGCATTATAGCCCTTGTTGAAGAATTATAATGAGCATTACAAGGCAGTTTTTGGAGCATTATGATTATTTATTTATTTATTTTACCTTCCCGTGGCCAGAGAATATAGGCCAATATGGAGGGAGGGGGGCGGTAGCCAGCCATGGCAGTAAACAAAAACAAAGCAAAAAATAAATAATTATTACACATTACTGGAGGCAAAGAGAAACAAATCTGGATGAAGAATTAGCAGTTATTATACGACACGAGCTTCATGTTGGCCTTGAAATCATTTAGCGTGCAAGACGATTTTACTGATAGAGGTAGGGCCAGCCAGAGAGAATAGGCAGCGAAAAACGGAGATCTGGTATAAGCTGATGTTCGGGCTTTAGGTAAAGTGCAGGGATTGCGCGTAGGACGAGTGGGAAGAAACCAGTTATATTTACGCAAGTGTGGCGGGGCTTTGTAAGGAACAACAATACACAGTTTTCGATCCGCTTGATTAGAGATAGGGAAGGTGTTAAACATATCATACAGCTCGGCAGAAGGAAAGTATGATGGTTTGCGGAAAAGGACTTTGAGTATTCTCTTATTGTGGACTTCCAGGGTACAGTAGGGATGACCAGGCGGTTGAGCAATAGAGAAAAATGGGGAGAATATAGCAATGATAAAAAAGGCGAATGCATTCAAGCGGTAGGTGGGAGCAGTCAGACACGAGGTAGCCAACAGCTTTACTGACTTTGCTACAGATATAGTCGACATGTCTACTAATAATTATAAACGATAAATCTGAGTCAATGACCAAACCAGATGCTTGTGTTGTTTTACCACTGTTACTTGTTAGCATTACACGAACATTTTCGGAGCATTCGCTGGACCCTACTTGGCAGGTATGAATTATTTAGTGCTCTCCAGGCGAAACCATCACCTGGGATATATACTTACAGTGACGCTCCGTTTCCATGGTTTCCGGCGCGACAAACACTGACCTCGTGAATACCAGATACCTGCGTTAGTCAGTGTCGGTCCTGGACGGCGAGACACAATCTTCCTCAGCCTACCAGTAGCCATTGGCGGACTTTGCTCGGCCAATCGTCAAAATTAATTATGCTTTTGATTATGCCACAATTATGCCAACAAATATAGTGCTGAATTATGCTCGGTTCCACTATGTATTCACGCTGTAGCGGCTGTACATAGAGGATTGGGAAACCACGCATACACACACGGCCATGCCCTAAGCATAATTTTGTCTAAACCGAAAGATTATGCCGACCTTACACGTTGGAATCCGTATTTTATGCCGGAGCTAGCCCTTTCCCAAAGATGCTCGCCACTTTTTTCGCAACTTTTTGTTGCTTTGGAAGAAATCCCAACTTTCGCAACTTTCTTCATTTTCACAAACTACTTCGCATCTTTTCCGCAACTGTTTGCTGAGAAGTGCCTTGGAGCAAGTTGGAGGAGACCATTGAAATGTGCGTGATGTTCCACTTCAACAAGAAGCGCTGAAACGTTGCATAAAATCATCATTACAAGTGTACTTCTCATGTGGCAGCACTGAGCATGCCGCTATGTCATGAATGCTGTGCAAAGCCAAAGGTTCAAAAAAAAAGGACAAGGACTCATTCCAAGTCTGCTCATTTTCTTAACATGTTTCACGCTGTGGACATTATGCATTCATATGTACTTCAAAGTACGATGTGACTTTACTCAG
>NW_027044931.1:0-1000 GCF_964019385.1 Sycon ciliatum | reverse complement strand
GGATTTTGACATGAAGTAAATGCGCAAGAATGTTAGTATGGATGAAGGCTGGGCAAGTCGAGAGCAGCGACAAGAGCTTTTTAAAGTCTGCCGGTCGCCTTCAGTTTGGACCGCAACTGGGAGAGCATTCCACAGACTGCTCCCTACAAACTGTCCGGTCGTGGCCAAAGAAATCCGACCTGCGACCGCGAGTCGAAAGTAGCGCGCCGCTTCCACACTTATACAGGCATGGCCGTTGGAAAATCCGATCCGAGGCCGGACCGAGGGCCGCATTAGCCTTAGCGCTGCTTTCTGCACGCTGGTCGGATTTCTTGGGCCACGACTGCACAATGTACAGTTGCGCTCACCGAAATCCGACCAAATGCGCAAAGCTGGCGCCATCAACTGTTTCTTTCACGACCCTGGAGATGGAACGAATGTGGCTGGACGTACACAATATCACGTGCATGTACATGATTGTACGTACAGTGTTGTAATGAGCACTGATCCAGGGCACGGCTTAGTAAGCAGTTTGGGTCGGATTTCAGTGAGCCTTGCTCTTTCCTTTGCGTTGGTGTTTTTTATTCTCACTATTGTCTATTGATTACACATTCTATTTCTTTTTGCCTGTACAAGCGTCTGTACTAGACTGTAGACTAAAGACTAAAGTTTAGTACTAGCGACTGAGTCTGTGCATGACTGTGCAGTGATCTGCCGATCGCCTGCTACTACACACTACTATAGTCGTCCCTCTCTAAACCGGCACCTTTTGCAACGGCATTTTCTGCTGGATAAACAAGGGTGCTGGATTATTAAATCCTGCCCTCCAACCCGGCCCACCTATTAACGTACATGTTTGTGTCGTACGTCAAAACGTAGGGATTTTCTGTGTCCCTCCAAGTACTTCGTGGAATGCATATCTATAACATACACTTGGGAATACGAGTGCATACTGCATAGGATATTCCCAAGTGTATGTTACATGTGTTGTGTATGTTACAATGCTCCCTGACGGTATGCG
>NW_027044930.1:0-24201 GCF_964019385.1 Sycon ciliatum | reverse complement strand
CCGAAACTATTCACCACATCAAAGAAAAGCAAAAGTGCTTCACCACTGCGACGGCCTGCAACATCATTTTCAACCGTACACCGAACAACACATTTGATTCTCTTTTTGCCACCCAAGCACATTTTACCGTAGGACACGGACTTGTCTTATGGGTGATCTTTGGGTGGACACCGGGAAGGCGCCAAAAAGGTGATGTAATGGAAAGTCCTCTATAGGCGTTATACTTATACTTAGGGTTAAAAAAAAAAAAAGTACAATGGCATGATGATAGTGGTACAGTGCTGGCAAATGAAATCCGACCCCCTGAGCGGTGCGCTCACATTGCAAAGAATGTGAACCCACCGTTCAGGGGGTCGGATTTCAGTTGCCAGCACTGTACCACTAGTAGTGTGTGCATTCTACAGGAGATGGGAGAAGATTGACACTGCATCAGTTTGGTGAACACGAGGTACACATACACTAGGCACATGTACCTGTGTGTAGAGTAACACACTCACATAGTCGTTACTTCGAGCTGGTAGGGAGTCGGAAGGTTTGACCAGGCACAAACACCTTGTTACTTGAGAAACGCCTCAACTTCAAAACCTATGTATTTGTTTACCGCTGCCTGAATGGACTTGCTAGTCCTCTTCTGCGAGACCGCTTTACCTTGCGCGCCCATGGTGCTCGCACTGCAGCCACCACCCGTGGCCAAGTCTCTGCTGCTCTTGTTCTGCCCCCCGCTAACACCCGATATGGCTTTAGTGCAATTTCTTATTTGGGCGCTGCCAGGTGGAATACACTTCCACCGGCTTGCCGCATGTCTAGTTCACCAGCTGAATTTCGCTCATCCATCAAATTATACCTAGGGTTCCCTGTAAAAAGGCGCTGACGCCTGTTGGGAATTCCCTAGTAAAAGAAGAATAAATAATAATAATAATAATAATAAAAGTTACAGACTGTCAGTCGAGGAAGAATCCCGTTACTCCACTTTTCTGGTCGCTATATTCGCTAATTTGGATGCTTTTTTTTAAATTCCGGCCACAGATCGAAACTCATTATAGTCATAGACACATTGCGCAAGCTCCACTGCAGCAACACCTGTGTGTGTGTGTGTGTGTGTGTGTGTGTGTGTGTGTGTGTGTGTGTGTGTTTGTGTGTGTGTGTGTGTGTGTGTGTGTGTGTGTGTGTGTGTGTGTGTGTGTGTGTGTGTGTGTGTGTGTGTGTGTGTGTGTGTGTGTGTGTGCTTATGTGCTTGGAGAGGGAGGGTTGCTTTTTGAGAGCTCCTGCCTCAGGATGTTGTAGCCACCCTAAGCAGCCATGGACCGTGTGGTGAAGACCAGGCCATGGCTGTGGTGGCCCAGCGGACGACCTTGCAAGTTGTCTGTTGGAAGTTGTTGAGCGCACTGCACAAGACGAGCTGAGCAATTTTTGAGTTTCGTTTTTTTTTTTTTTGAAATTTGAATTCGGAATGGTGACGAGTGGGGAGAGGAAAGGGAAGAGGACAGGAAAGAGTGTCCTGGCGGCTGCGACTTGGAATGTCCGCTCTCTGGTGGAGGAGGGTGACGACGCAAGGACTTGTAGAAGACGCGCGGCGGCGGGCGGAAATGCTGTTGACAGGAAGCTTGATATATTGTCCAACGAGGTAAACAAATTCAAAATCGACATAGCCGGCATTCAAGAGACGCAGTGGTTCGGGAACGATATATGGCCTGTTGGCGGTGGTGTCTTTCTCCATTCTGGTCGGCCGCTGCCTGGGGAAAACGAGCCGCGGAGACGGAACGAAGGCGTAGGCATTATCATGAACGCGAAATTGACGGACCTGTGGCGGCGGGGCGGCGAACAGTGGAGAGCCGTCAGTTCTCGTATTGTATCTGCTCGGATTCTCATCGGAGCGAAGGATGACAGAGTTCGGCAGGGATTTGGATTGCGGCGGCGCTCCGATTTCTTTTTGACTGTAGTCAACGCGTATGCCCCAACAAGCAAAGCAACTCCAGCTACAAAATATCAATTCTACAGCGACCTGGAAGCGGTGATCTCGGCGGTCGAACCTGGTGACGTTTTATTACTCCTCGGAGATTTCAACGCTCGTGTTGGGTCGTTGGATGGTGGAGTCACTGACGAAATCGCGCGTGTTGAGGACATTCCTGGAAACGGTCAAGGCTGGAGTGGCGTTCTTGGACGTTTTGGAATGGGTCGACGCAATAAAGCTGGTGAGAACCTTTTGATGTTCTGTGCATCCCATGGCCTGACGATCATGAACACATTTTTCAAGAAGAAACAGCATAAGCGCGGCACATGGGTTCATCCAGCAACGCGGCAGGAACATTTGATAGACTATGCAATCATGCGGTCTGAGCACCGTTGTTACTGTCGAGATGTAAGTGTGTTGCGTGGTGCCCTCTGTTGGACAGACCACTACTTGGTCCGTATTAAGCTTTCCCTTGATTTTGTATTGCCTCGCAAACAACCCAGCAAGCGGAAACCCTATGCCGTTCATAACCTGCGGAGTGCCGGGGTGAGGGAAAAGTACTGCCAGGAGATGGAGAATATCTGCTTGAATGCGCCTGACATCGATGAGGAAAGCAACGTGCAGGAGTCCTGGAACTCACTGTGTGGAGATATCCGCGATGTTGCGGCAAATGTGCTTGGCCATGGGAAGCGGAGACAGCCAGATTGGTTCGTGGAAAGTCAGGCAGTATTGGAGCCGCTGATCGAGCAGAAGCGGCAGGCACACCAGAGGATGCTCGGCCATGACACTGTCACCACACGCAAGGAGTTTAGAGCTCGCCAGCGGTCCGTGGGACGTGCGGTCCGTGCTGCAAAAGAAAAGTGGATTGCTGATGTCGCGGGGGAGGCAGAGCATGCGCAGAGGGATGGCTGCACAAGATGGAAGGCAATACGAAAGCTCCAAGGGATACATAGTGGACGACACCCTGTGGGCACATCATCTGTCTACAATCGGGACGGCATCCTTGTAAACGACCCGGTTGGTCTCAGGGTTTGCTGGGGCCAACACTTCGAGGGTGTGCTGAATGTTGCCAGCACATATGATATCACAGTGCTGGAGGACATGCCTGCTGCGGAGACTTGGAACGACTTAGATCAGCCTCCTAGTTTCGATGAGGTGATTCGTGGCATGCGGAAGATGAACCTTGGCACGGCTGGTGGGGAGTCGGGGATTGTTCCGGATCTGCTTGTTCATGGCGGCGCTGCTTTGCATCAGCGTATATTTAACTTGATCCGTGCAGTCTGGTTGAGTGGATCCGTCCCGCCTGAGTGGCGCGATGCCGAAATCGTGACAATACCGAAGAAGGGTGATCTACATCGATGTGACAATTGGCGTGGCATTAGCTTGCTAGACGTTGTTGGCAAGCTATTTGCTCGCATCATCCAGGACCGTCTCCGCCCTTTGACCGAAAGTAACTTGCCTGAATCACAGTGCGGATTTAGGAAAGGACGCGGCTGTGTCGACATGATATTCGTGGCACGCCAACTCATTGAAAAGTCCGTTGAACACGATACTCCATTGTACGTCCTATTAGTTGATCTCAGAAAGGCGTATGATTCAATTCCCCGTCCAGCGCTGTGGCGTGTACTGGAGAAGGTTGGTGTGCCCCCGCATCTGCTGCAGTTGATCCGGAGCCTTCATGTCGGCATGAGGGCGCGTGTGCGAGTTGGTGGGGGATATACGGAGGACATCTTTGTCAACAATGGTCTCCGACAGGGCTGCACATTGGCGCCCACCCTCTTCAACATCTACTTTGCAGCTGTTGTATCTGCGTGGCGCTCACACTCATCTGTACCTGGCGTGACCCTGCGGTATCGCATCGGTCGAAAGCTGGTCGGAGATCGAACAGCCAAATCCCGACTTCTTGCGACTGAGGTTACAGAATCCCAGTTTGCGGATGATGCGGCACTCTATGCCGTTTCGCACCAGGACCTTGAGGTCATGACCAACGAGTTCGTCGGATGCGCCTCTCAGTGGGGCCTAACAGTCAGCACGGCCAAGACCAAAGCTATGGTGGTGAATGGTGTCGATCCGCCTGGGGTTCGTCTGGACTCTGGAGGGGACATTGAGGTGGTGGAAAATTTCACCTATCTTGGCAGCACCATCAGTGGCAGCGGTGCCCTTGATGATGAGGTTCGGGCAAGACTTGCCAAGGCATCTCGCGTGTTTGGTTCCCTGCAGAGACCTATCTTCCAGTGTGGATGTCTCTCCGTTGCTATCAAGAAACTAGTTTATCAAGCCGTTGTACTCACTACACTGTTCTATGGTGCGGAGACTTGGGCCGTGAAAGCCACCCACTTGCAGCAGTTCAACACCTTCCACCATGCTTGCTGCCGCGTCATCCTTGGTGTTTCCCGGTCCAAACAGTGGCAGGAGAGGATTTCCACCGAAGAGATTGCGCAGAGGATTGGGCTGCCTGCGAACATTGATGACCTGATTCGCTGCCACCGTCTTCGTTGGCTAGGCCATGTTGCGAGGATGGCTTCGGGCCGCTTGCCGAAACAGGTTCTCTTCGGGGAGCTCTCAGCAACCCGCCCTCGCCATGGTCCCAGGAAGAGGTACCGGGATGTCATCAGCGCTGACTTGAGGGAGGCAGAGATCTCGGATAGGGGCTGGTATGACGCAGCTCAGAACCGCGCAGATTGGAGGCAACTTACACAGCATCGTCGCGCTCCTGTGCAGAGGGTGGACACATTCCCCTGCCCCTGTGGTCGCGTTTTTGGTCGGTCAGGAGACCTCAAACGCCATGCAAGATATTGCTCAGCTCGCTAGCTATCATCGCCTTACGGCGATGGGCGTCCAAGGTCCAAGGTGTGTGTGTGTGTGTGTGTGTGTGTGTGTGTGTGTGTGTAAGGTTTTCCAGTCATAGACACAATTACCGGTATCTTTACTTATAAAGAAGAGGCACCTGTGACGTGTGTCTGTGTGTGTGTGTGTCACGCTCCTTATAAAGAAGAGGCACCTGTGACGTGTGTTTTTGTGTCACGCTGAAGCGCTGCGGAGCAGCGCTGCCCTGAGCAGCGGTCAATTTTTTTGCAGGAGAGAGCTTCAAAATGCAGCTTCAAAATGACGTATGCCAGTCGTGCACGCGTCGCTAGCAAGTCAGGGAAAATCCCTTGCTGGCGTTTCAAATTTTACGCCGCGCGAGCCGACTCGCCCACGCGAATTTCGTTCGAGTGTCGTAACTCTGCGCCATGACCTCGGATCGTCTTCGGGTTTTTGGAGCCGACGGCTGAGGCTTTTCTAATACGATTAAACCTTTCGTTTGTTAAATTCGAACAAGGATTGACTGAATGACGAAAGTTTGAAGTCACCTCAGCATGCACTGTACAGTCTGGCGGATATATCCGCCCTATAGGCGTTATACTTATACTTAGTCTTAGGGTTAAAAAAAAAAAAAGTACAATGGCATGATGATAGTGGTACAGTGCTGGCAAATGAAATCCGACCCCCTGAGCGGTGCGCTCACATTGCAAAGAATGTGAACCCACCGCTCAGGGGGTCGGATTTCAGTTGCCAGCACTGTACCACTAGTAGTAGTGTGTGCATTCTACAGGAGATGGGAGAAGATTGACACTACATCAGTTTGGTGAACACGAGGTACACATACACTAGGCACATGTACCTGTGTGTAGAGTAACACACTCACATAGTCGTTACTAAGAGCTGGTAGGGAGTCGGAAGGTTTGACCAGGCACAAACACCTTGTTACAGACTGTCAGTCGAGGAAGAATCCCGTTACTCCACTTTTCTGGTCGCTATATTCGCTAATTTGGTAGCTTTTTTTTAAATTCCGGCCACAGATCGAAACTCATTATAGTCATAGACACATTGCGCAAGCTCCACTGCAGCAACACCTGTGTGTGTGTGTGTGTGTGTGTGTGTGTGTGTTTGTGTGTGTGTGTGTGTGTGTGTGTGTGTGTGTGTGTGTGTGTGTGTAAGGTTTTCCAGTCATAGACACAATTACCGGTATCTTTACTTATAAAGAAGAGGCACCTGTGACGTGTGTCTGTGTGTGTGTGTGTCACGCTCCTTATAAAGAAGAGGCACCTGTGACTAGGTGCTGGCGGATAATGCCGGCATTATATCGAGCATTATACACCACCCGGAGCATTACGAGCATTATAAAGCATTACGAGGCTAAAAATGGCATTATACGACGTTCTACATGACTGCATAGTAGATCTACACGCATGCTCATGTACAGATTCGTATCGGAATAGCGTTGGTCTTTGATTGGCAACATTATTACTATGCGAAGTATTACTACAAGCGATAGACCACCGCACACACCATGCATGGTACCAAACAGATCGTGGCACGCAGTGCCAGGCCCAGTATACTGCATGCAATAGTGCTAGCTAGCTGTGGTCCAGCACAGTGTGGAAACTCTCGCAGAAACGTCCGGTCCCGGAAGTCTATCTTCGGCCAGCAACTAACACTTTTTGAAGATCCAGGTACACTAGGTAACAACGCCGAACCAACGAAACAAATGTGAGCCAGCATGGAACGGTGGAGGTGCGCACACGCACACATTCCAGACCTTACCCGGTTACCGTCCACAATGTTACAAAAAACATTTTTCATCGAAGCAAGAGTCCATGTCTTTGTCGAAGAGTAACGCTGGACGTTCACCGGACATTGACCATTGTGTAAGACCAGCTAACTAGCAGCCAACGCTGATGGCTGACTCGCCGCGATGCCGTTCTTGGGATTGGGAGGAAGCTGGGCTTTCTCCAGATGAGCTTTTGGCGGAGTCCTCTGATGATAGTGACGTCGTCGAGCTGGAAACTTCAGATCCTGCTGCGATAGCGAGGAAGCGGCCTTTTCAGAAAACAGCTATTACCAAGTCTGGAAATGTTTCCAAAAGGACGCGAGTAGCTCATGGACAGAGCACTGAAGTGGCCATCAGTGCCGAAACACGGGTGCGGGAGCCGCTCAAAAGCGACTGTGGCAAGTTAGTGTGCCTGGCATGCCATACAACATTGTCAGGGAAGAAGAGTATAATCATGTCCCATATTGCTACCGCGAGACACAAACAAGGAAAGTCCCGTTTGGAGAGGGAAACTCAGAGGCAGAAGCTGGTCAAGGAGTCCTTCTTGGCGTATCAGAAACGACTTGGGAAGGCTCTAGCCGGCACCGGTCTTACTAAGGCCGTTAGTTCAGCTGAGTCTCTGCGGCGGATCCAGATTGTTCGTTCTATGTTGCATAGCATGGGTGCAATATTATAGCGTTTTTCTTAGCCCGATACCGCAAGGTTCAGCAGTTTACATTCCATCCGGAGGAGCATTATCAGCATTATTTGGAGCATTATATGGCCTTTTGTGGAGCATTACTGAGAGCATTATACCCCATATTACTGAGCATTATCCGCCAACACCTACCTGTGACGTGTGTTTTTGTGTCACGCTGAAGCGCTGCGGAGCAGCGCTGCCCTGAGCACGCGAAGCGTGCGAACAGTGTAGCACAGTGTAGCTAGCAGAAGCACTGAGCACGCGAAGCGTGCGAACGAAGGGTGCGGATCGTGTAGCAAGCGTGCGAACAGTGTACATGATGTAGGTACTAGGTGGTAGCAGACACGATCAGTACGAGTAGCAGTAGCAGCCGCGCGCAGAAGCACGCGAAGCGTGCGAATCATGTAGGGGTCTACGACAGGTCACAGCGAGACAGCTCACAGCGCGACAACTCACAGCGAGACAAGTCACAGCGAGACAACTCACAGTGTCGTCAACTCACAGTCAAGACAACTCACAACCAAGACAACTCACTGCGCGACAACTCACAGTGTCGACAACTCACAGCGAGGCAACTCACAGCGTCCTTATTTTATGTAATGGTGCAATGAAGACCTGGAGTCTGTGGGGGTTGGTCCTAGTAAAAACCTACAATGTATATGATAATAATAACGCGACGTTCCCGGCACTTCTCTATTTACATGTAATGCAAAGAAGAAAATAACATGTAACTCGGATGGTGAGCCAATTAAACAATTCTGAAAAGAAGAAGGCCAAAATGTTACGAGTTATGACTAACTGTCCACCAACGTAACGAGATCTTATACAGTCAGCGAGTGCGACAAAATGTGGACACTTAGTCATAACTCGTAACATTTTGTCCTTCTTCTTTTCACAAGAAAATAACAGAGAACTTTAATCGAGAAAGAAGACAAAGCCTGAACAAGAAGAAGACAGTAATGAAAATAAAGTTAAAACATAAGATAAAATAAAAATAACCTTGAAATTTCCTATAAGAATCACATAATTATATGAAATGCCAAGTTCGCAGCAACTCCTCATAGAAACTCATCCTTCGTCATGGTCTCAAACGACCGGAGTATGGCACGAAGTCGCTTGTCCTGATCTTCATACTTCCTCCTCTTCTTCGGAGCCTCATAGCCTGCATTTTCCCTCTCCACACACTGCTCCACCATTGCCTGCTCGACAAAAATACCATCCAGGAATTTCCAAATTGTGGGATGATGACACAGTCGATGGTAGACAAAAACTTGCGGTACAGAACACAATAATTCTGTTGTCCACAGTTTCCGGTCCACTGTCGTAGAGAAGGAAGACGTCCCCACCCTTCGTTTCTTGATAGCGCTCCGGCAACTGGAGGTCTTGCAGTGTGCCTGGGTTCGGCGGAATGTTCTGAACCCGCAGCCGATCGCGGTGTGGCTGTGAATTGTCGCGCTGTGAGCTGGGGTGGCTGTGAGTTGTCTTGGCTGTGACTTGTCTCGCTGTGAGTTGACGACACTGTGAGTTGTCTTGGCTGTGAGTTGACGACACTGTGAGCTGTCGGCTGTGAGTTGTCGCGCTGTGAGCTGTCTCGCGGTGACCTGTCGTGTTCCCGTAGCCACCTACTGACCTAGCCTAGGCCATAGCCTCATATATATAGTCATAGGTAGCACTAGCAGCCGCACAAGGGCTGCGGACCACGTGTGACGTAGGTGAAAGTAAATGTTTCCATGGTCAAGAAGTAGTACAAGACTTCAAAGAAAACATAACTTGCTTGCACAATCACACAAAATGTGGCCTCGCTGTGTTGCAACAGCCAATCAAAATCAAGATCATTTTCTGCACGAAGTCTCAAGTCAATAATTTGTTTCGTTTCAGGGGGGTGGGCCCATGGGTGGGTGGGGGTGGGTCATAACTAAACTTTTTCGTTTCGTGAAAAAGATCGATAATTACGGATGGCCCCTAAGTTTATGAATTTTTTGAGCCGCTTCATCCGCCACCAGGTGATGGACAACCCTGACCAGCCTCCCGAAGGCGTAACAGACGTCCCTCCTTCTCCTTCCAACGGCAACGATGAAGAACCTCCCTCACCAGGACTTCAGCGGTCTGGCCACCACCACGTGCTGAGCACGTGTGCTGTTCATGTACTTCACTCTTGCACCCGCATGCCACATTCGGCCAGGCAACGCTGGCCGGTGGTGCTGCTAGTATTATTACAAAGGCACACAATGAAAACCTTGGGCAAACTCCGTTGTGACTCAGAATTTCATGGCAGACAGTTGTGTGCCGTTGTGTACGCTGCTCTGCCTGAATCAGGTATTGAGCACATTCGTAGAACCTAAGCTACTACTACCTCTGTGTATAGTCCTAGACAGTATTTTAAGATCCTCAGACTGTCACGGTATTGTGCTCTATGTCCAGTGAACAGAGGCAGTAATACAATAGTCAATGCTCACACAGCAATGACACTGTGACCAAGTCCTTTTCTGCCGTTACTAAGAGTTTAGTATCATATCCCACACCATGCTGTCTGCATGATCAGTGGTTCTTAATTTAACACGAAACTCTGAGTAACGGCAGAAAAGGACTTGGTTGTATTATTGCTAGTGTGAGCATTGGATCAAAACTCATTAATTCTTTTATGGCTGAACATTACAATAATTATGATCATTCCGAGGCTGCAGTTGAAGGCTCAAGCTTCAATTCGTAAACATTTGCAAAAATACAAGTGAAAATTTAAAAATTTAAAATGAAAATGAAATCCAAAATGAGTAGAAGACCGGAGTGGTAAATTCCTCAAGTAAAGTCCATATTAGCTCTACAGCTCTAAAGAATGTGTTAACTATTCACCTATCAACCGATTCAACACCGATACAGTCCACACGGTGCGACTGCAGATAAGATGTTAATTTAGAATTATATGATTGAGGAACAGGACTATGTCAGTTGAGATCAGCAGTACTGTATCATCACAGACATTAAACTGTGTTTGCCCACAGTGGAATGTTCACACAGCATAAAAAGAACTTGCAGTATATAAACGTCAGAGAGTCAAACATGAGAGCGCACACCAGGGACCGTGACCCACCCTGGTGACCCATACTGTGAGTTCAGGAATCAACTACATGTACATAACTTATGATAGATATGCAGTGAGAGCAATGAGAATAGAAGCAACCCAATCAAGCAGTACACACTGCCGGGCCAGCTTTGTCAGAGTCAGAATAAGTATTTCAACAGTGTTGATGGAACGCACTGGGATTTAGATGTCTGTGTCATGCAAAGAATGGGTAAAATGCTAGCGATCCGCAAACACGCTGCCTAACACATGCAGCATGGCACTGATCCATGAAGGAAACAATAATATGCCATAGAACATGCATTCAATCACCCTGAGTCATGTTTCACTCTGGACACACGTGCCAACTTCAATGTTGAGCAGGTTAGTTGTCTGCATGGGAAAAAAGACTGAAGATCACCAACGATACAGACAGTGACCAGTTAATCCTGCCTACACATCATATCCTTCGTGTGCCCGGCATCAACCATTACTCCGCCTGTAGAGACTGAGTAGGTCAGCTTGCTGATTTAGATCAGTGGTCAGAGACCCAGCTTTCCAGTATCCACTCCAGCCAGCCAAGCACATCACCCAGCTCACTGTCTGTCCAGTTCCCAGTGTGGCTGCTGTATTGACACCATCAAAACAATGTTATCTTTCACATTGATACTTGTGCACCAATGGAAAATTATTGTCCTTCCACATTGACAACAGTCATAGAAATTTGGACATCCCACAAGAAGAACACAGCCTGTTCCCACATGGAGCAGTCAGTCTATCATCGTAAAAGCATCAAGTTGATTTCATAATTGCCAATACAGTCAGTCCTCGCTTAACCGCACACATCCGTTTTCCCCAAAATATCCGGATATGCGAGTGAACCGGATAATTGAACACACGTACGGTATGTGTGCATGGCATATGCTGTAAATCGGTATTGCAAGTCAACAAATATTCAGCGCATATTTATTTTCGGCTATTTTCGGCCTGGTCATGTAAATTTGTTGCTGCCGACATTTTGTTTTGCAAGGTTCAGTGTGACAGTGTATACAGGCGGCAGCAGTACAGGTCGAAAATTTGATGCGGCCGAAATGGGTTTTAGCCCTGGGAGGCCGAAATTTGAATGGGCCGAAATGGGTTTTAGCCCTGGGAGGCCGAAATTTGAATGGGCCGAACATTTGTCGACTTACAGTAACCAGCGATTTTCTTCCGGATGGCGAGGGATCCTGATAAAAGAGGACCGGGTAAGCGAGGTCTGACTGCACACCTTTCCTCATACCATGTACTGGTTTACAAGAGCATGCGTACATCATTACTTTCCGAATTCCTTCCCTCCACTACTTTCTAGCTCAGTGTATCTATAATACCCCTTAGGGTGTGGGTTGCTTGGTGACTCATACACCATTCAATGTGGAGAGGGAGGTTGGTCTATACAATCAACATGCAAGACCGTTTCCCACTTTCTTGTCATCGTCTCATGCAGTTATCTCCTTTACAATTTTTCAGCAGGTCATGCAGAACATCAGTAAGGGTAAAACACAGAACACGATAGTGGTGAAAGCAACAGTGGTCAGTTGCAATGCACATGTACAGCTCATTGATTATCATAAATGCAACGTAGAAAATGACTCCCTAGTTCTTCGGAGCCAACCACAGCAGAAATGAACACAATAACTTGATAAACAGAGTAGGAAACAGAATCAATGAAAACGTCAGAAAATGTAGTGACTGATTGTGCTAATACATTCACCAGTTCACTAAGATAATATACACAAGGGTGTTATACACATAAAGAAATCATGGAGCTAAAGTGAATAGCATGACGATTGTCATGAAGTAGAAGAGAGCAAGAGAGCGAGCGAGCTAGGGGACAACAAATGGCAGAGTGGCTAGGCCATTAGGGGTACTGGGTCACTCACTCTGCAGTCTGATGCCTTCCCTCTCTCCCTCTCTCACACACACACACATGCATACATACGCACACACAAAAACACACACACACACAGGCACACACGCACACACACACGCACACACACACACACAAACAGGCACACACACACACACACGCTCACACACAAACAGGCACACAAGCACGTACATGCACATAAAATTATATGCACGCATAACCGCCTTCTTGTGGATCAAGCGGATTGAAGCTTCACAAAATAGTAACTTGGTCTCCACTGTAAAGCAGGCTGATGTAGAGGTAGAGTTCACCTGTCACGTTGGTCAGTGTCTCCGTTGTTCTGGTACGCTCATGACGTCCGACTAACGTGTGATTGTCACAATCCAACGACATATGAACGACGTCACCGGCTTGCCATGGCTGACCCAGTGCACTGCCTGTCCAGTCACCACCACAAGTCCTATTGCTGTACCATCCAAACAATGTGGTCCTTCCATTTTGATATGTGTCTAGTCGTGGACGCTGGGCATTACACAAGAAGAACATGTGGCAAACGTTACCAGCAGTGATGCGATCAAGACGGAGGGATATCTCGTGTTTGCCGCTACTACATTTCCTCACGCCACATACTGACCTCCAGCTCCCGTTAGAACTAGCTCCACGAGTAACCGTACGGTTGTTGTTTGACAGTACAAGATCAGGATGACATTGGCTGGGATCAAACCGGTTGGGGGTCCACAATGGTAACCATTGCAGGACTTCCAGCTACATGGTGATCTCCAATCATGGCTGATACCTGCACTGAACCCTTCTTTCCGGTCGTCTTGTACGTTGCAATCATGTTAGTGCCTTCATTAGGACTACTGTCGGGCATCAGCACAGGCTGAATGGTCTGTGGTGTTGTCCGCAGATGTTACTTCAACGTGAACACCAGACAAATGTGCCTCCGTCACAGCCAGACTATCACCGTGGCCATTTCCTCGGCTCAATGATCACGGTAAGGTCGTCTCCCTCCTCAACACTGGCTGCAGTAGTCATGCTACTCTTCTCAGATGACAGCATAGCAATGTTACTCACCACACCAGTTCTGGCAATGGCCGCAGTCAGTTCCTCGACGTGGTATGGCGAAAACAATAGAGTTCCGTAGAAAACCCCTTCACATCTCTCTCGGACGCACTCACAGCATTCTTCGCTGCTTCCTCCAGCCATCCACTCATCTTCAAGAAATTCACATCCTCATTGCAGTTCTCTGCCAGATGTTGAACTTTCTTGCTATACGAGGCACCAGCAAGAATCTGCCGGTTCTGCTCTTCAAGGGAAGAAGATGTGACAACTGCAGTCGATCCACCTCATCCAGAAGCTCTTGTTGACGGTTTTCAATGGCTTTCTTCAGACCACCAAAAACGTCGTTGATCCGGGAGGACAAGCCTTCAGTCTCATCACGGAGTCCACTCAGTGCCGCTTCAGACTTTTGATCGACTCGTCAAACACACTGCCACTTCCAAGTGATGTGCTAGTCAGCTTGGATTTCAAGGACTGACGAATGCTAGACGATGCATCAGTGATAGTCTGCACATTGTGAGCAGCATGATCACCACTGCTTAGGACATTGCTTACACACTAGCTGCTCACAACTTAAGCAATACGAACACTGTGCAAACGAGGTGGAATGAGCATTTGTACTGGCTGGCTGATGTTCTATCACCTGTATATCCTGCAGCCTCACTGAGTGGCACAACCTTGTGCTTGTAGGACCGCGAGATACAGGGGGGCCCTCTGCGTGGTAGCGCAGAAATTGTCACCACAGTCTTGCAAACAGCTACTGCTGCAGTATCCTCAGCACATTCATCACACAACTTCTTCGGCCAGCACTTGCAACAGCTACCTCCTCTCCAACCCCATCACTAGAAACGTCACTGTCTGGCAGGTACTGCAGCAAGGCACCTCCCTGTGGGGGTGAGTGTTGTTCCACATTCAGACAACCCACAGAGCCTTTGCCACTGATGTATTTTTCCAAACACTCCACACACAACAGGTGGGACACGTCAGCAGTTTGCCATGCTTGACTACTACTTCTGCATGATCCACATTCTGGTCTGGACATGGCTAATCAACACAACTGCACACACAGACACACGCCACACCGTGACTTCAATCTGACTTCAGTAGATATACCAACAGAGAACACTGGAAACTCAAAGACAAAGTCACTGTACATACCAGTACGGCACTACACCAAGCCTATTCGATTTACTGGCAAAAATGATTTTTTATTCATCCACAAATGTTTTACCGCCAGCTTAGCCTAGACGAGAGTGGCGCGCTAGTCTGTATGCAGTGTATACAGACAGGGCCTGACTGATAGAGCCGGCACACTACAACACTACAGACCACGGACTACATGTAGCCAGACCGATGCTGCTCCGGCCTCTGGCATGCACATCAGTTCAGTTTTCACATGTCGCACATCAGTTCAGTTTGTCACATGTCATGTCAGTAGATTGTCAGCAGTGCACTAGTAGTAGTACTTCTTTGTTGTCATTCTGGACACTATCAGTGATGCACAGTAAAACCTGTCAAGGCGACCACTCGGAGATAAGGCGACCACTCGGAGATAAGGCGACCACTCGGAGATAAGCCGACCACCTGTCCTAGAAGACCACTGAAACCAGGACACAAGGGATGCTATTGCCAGTCAAATGATACTGGACAAGGAGACCACCTGGCAACAGAGACCACATTTTGAAGGTCCCTTGAGCAGTCGTCTTGGACAGGTTTCTGAGTACATGGTCCTGTGTATGTGACCACGCTTTCCAGCCCGAGTATTTTGATCTGTCATTGGTTGAATCCAAGGCGACAATCACGTGACATACGGGAACCCATATTCTGTCTTGCACGTGTTTGCAGCCCAGAATCACATCCTCACAATGAATCTCCACCCCTCCCCCCACACACACACTCCCATTATAACAGTCATAATGTTAGTCTCACTAGCATACAAAACATGGAAACTACATGATTGTATAATTATGCTTTCAATGCTCTAACTACAGGACTGCTTAATGAAATCCAGTCAAGTCTCTCAAGTACGTGCCGGGCTTTGCACAGTATGCATATGCGGATATTGCCGGCAGAAAATTTGCAGAATTCGGTTCTTTTTCTGGTAAGTTTCATGCATGTTTGGTATGTGGATAAAGTAATGGAGCAGAATTCGAGGAGTTGCCCACCATAAGGTTTGTATGATTCTGCCAATTTCACTGCTTTTCGAGCAGAATCTGCCACCTTTTCGAGCACTATCCGCCAATGCCTATTGCACAGCCCTAGACCTGCGAACACTGGGCTGCGAAAAGGTGCATGGCGCCAACTTGAGTCTCGCGACTGGATTTCAGTGAGCAGCACTGGACATTATATGACCGCACACAACACACATCACTTGTATTATTTTTACGGAGGATTAGCAAGACGAAATTCGCGTTCGCGTTCGCACTCCAAGGAAAGTCGAACTCAGTGTCGGAATTTGCGTTATGAGAAGGATTAGCAAACAGACTTCGCACATGCATGACGTTGACACGTCGTCCATTGTGTGCAGAGTCTGCAGACAGTATAGCGTAGTAAATTTATGACTGTCCTTACACGAATCGGCGATTCGTGTTCCGACTACTTTTCCGAACGAAAAATGCGAAAGTTCGCAATCCAGTTCGCTAACTGAAAAATGTTTGCGAATGCGAACGCGAATTTCGTCTTGCTAATCCTCCGTATTATTATTTTGCTTGTTCGCGTTGGCATCAACCTGCATAAAGCAGGTATATAGCCTTCGCTTAATTTAAGCTGCCATAAAAAAAGAAAGCTCGGCCTAAGATTTGTATTAGTCGAAAAAAATCATGGCAAGGTAAATCTCATCCAAGTGTTTGCATCAAAACACAAGAAAACAAAGTGACTACAAGCAGTGCTCACCTTGAGCTTGGCATGGAGTCTTATGTGGATGGCTGGACTCCAGTCCTTCAACCCACTGCATGTATGATAATGCTGTGGAACCCAGCCGTGCATACTGACTTAGCCAACAAGGCTTCCGCTAGAGGCACGGTGATATCCTGGATATGCGCTGCAGAAATATTCTGGCATCGTCTGCTGGAATCATGTGAATGTCCTTGTAGTGACTACTACTGGGACTGTCAGCGACCCAGCTGCAAGCATGCTGTTGCTGTTGCTGGTGTTGGTACCTACATCTTTTGCCGCGAGTGAATGCACCCGGAAACTGAGCAGATGAAAACGAAGAAATACAATGTCATTTTTAATAGGTACCTCGAACATTGTGCTGATGATGTGCAGCTTCAAGAGTCGAACAAAGTCCACTCAGTCTCTCCTCGCCTCACAGCTCGCAGCTCGGGTACACACTATAAGGTTACGAGTACTCGGTCAACTAACCGTTCTTACTTCTCACCTACACGTAGCGGCTCACCAACCTTTGTGGAATTTCCTTCCCTGCCACTACCGGTATTTGTTACGGACAGGTCGGTAAAACGAGCAGTACAATATGTAAGCAAGCACAAGCTACATAATCATTGTGCTTCTCAGTTCAACTACGACTACGAGCGGCGGCTCAGTGTTCCCAGACCCAGTCACCCAGTGACCATGGTGACGACAAACATCAGCGAACCAAGTACATGATTGTGCAACTGAACTGGCCAGCATTTTCCTACTACCTGCGACAGTGGAAGGCGACACTGCAGAGCCTGACTGTGAGGAAGTGAGAAAGTAAAACAAGTAAAATAATAATTAGTTGTCGCCGGGTCTCTTTGGTCCCGCCATTGTCATTGAAAAGTGCTGAAATTCATAGACACCTCACTACCAAACCTAGTACAGTGGATATTGTAGAGGAGACGCTTCAAACCCTACCACTGCTTCGGAGAAAGTCACGAAACGCTAAAGTAACGTTAGTTAGTTGCTATATTGTGTCCGCAAAGCATGGAACTTTTTTTACAAGGTCACAAATACATTGCTGCAACAAAGTAAGTAAAGACTTTTTATGTACAATGGCATGATATGATAGTAGTGTGTGGATTCTACAGGAGATGGGAGAAGATTGACACCGTGCATCAGTTTGGTGAACACGAGGTACACATACACTAGGCACATGTACCTGTGTGTAGAGTAACACACTCACATAGTCGTTACTTCGAGCTGGTAGGGAGTCGGAAGGTTTGACCAGGCACAAACACCTTGTTACAGACTGTCAGTCAAGGAAGAATCCCGTTACTCCACTTTTCTGGTCGCTATATTCGCTAATTTTGGTAGCTTTTTTTTAAATTCCGGCCACAGATCGAAACTCATTACATGTATTATAGTCATAGACACATAATACATTGCGCAAGCTCCACTGCAGCAAAACCTGTGTGTGTGTGTGTGTGTGTGTTTCATTCTCCTGGGTGGTTACCAACAGCCAGTGTATGCCGGAGTATGTGGTGTGGTGTGTGTGTAGAAAAAGAAAAAAAAAGAAAAAAAAAATGAAAAAATCAAAAATAGGGATTCACTGGCCAGAAAAAGTCACTTCAAACAGCTGTGTGGTGGATACCAGGCTAAAAAATTAGTGGCGGTCAATTCATCAGCCTTGCAAGCTGTTGAATGGTGTAATCCCAGCACAAGTTGCTATGTCTAACATAGCTGTTCGCTATCATCGCTCCCGCGATGGGCATGTCTGAGGTCTGAGGTGTGTGTGTGTGTGTGTGTGTGTGTGTGTGTGTGTGTGTGTGTGTGTGTGTGTGTAAGGTTTTCCAAGTCATAGACACAATTACCGGTATATTATTACAAAGGCACACAATGAAAACTTGGGCAAACTCCGTTGTGACTCAGAGTTTCATGGCTGAACAAACCATCATACAGTTGTGTGCCTTTGTGTACACCGCTCTGCCTGAATCAGGTATTGAGCACATTCACAGAACCTAAGCTACTGCCTCTGTGTATAGTCCTAGACAGTATTGCCAGATTCTCAGACTGTCACGGTATTGTGCTCTATGTCCAGTGAACAGAGGCAGTAATCATGGTAATACAATAGTCAATACTCACTCAGCAATGTCACAACCAAGTCCTTTTCTGCCGGTACTCAGAGTTTTGTATCATATCTCACACCATGATGTTTGCAATATGAGAGGTTCTTTTAACACGAAACTCTGAGTAACGACAGAAAAGCACTTCGTTGTGCCATCGCTAGTGTGAGCATTGGATCAAAACTCATCAATTAACTCATGTATGGATGAACATTACAATAATTATGATCATTCTGCAGTGGAAGGCTCAAGCTTCAATTCGTAAACATTTGCAAAAATATAGTGAAATTTTGATTTAGAATGGAACTGAAATCCAAAAAGATTAGAAGACCGGAGTGGCACATTTCTCAAGTAAAGTCCCTATTAGCTCTACTGATCTAAAGAATGTGTGAACTATTCACCTATCAACCGGTTCAACACCCATACAGTCCACACAGTGCTAGTCCAGAAAAGATGTTAAAAAGGAACAAGGCTAGGTTGGAGATTAGCTGTGCTGTATCATCACAGACATTAAACTGTGTTTGCTCACAGTGGAATGTTCACACAGCACAAAGAGACCATGCAGTACAAACATCACACAGTCAACCATGAGAGCGCATATGACAATGTTGAGCAGGTTAGTTGTCTGCATGGGAAAACAGACAAGATCACCACCGATACAGACAGCGACCACAGGGGCGTAGCACCCGCTACGACTGGTACGACCATGGCCGTACCACTTTTCGAAAAGTGTGGTCCCGTCCGGAACGTGCAAAACCGTAATAAAAAAAAAAATCAGGATCCATCGATGCATATCAGACTTTGACCTTTTTTCTAGACTCTTCGTAGATCTGTTATGCATCTGCAGTCGTACTGAGTACTGACACTACAAAAATGTAGTCACTACTGTACTCGACTCGACTGCACACTGCGCCAGAAGTTCCCAGAACGCAGGATTTTGTGTCTTTTTTACAAAATTTTCCCGGGGGAGCTCCCCCGGACCCCCCTCCAACACGGCCTTCGGTCGTACCACTTCCAAAACCCCTCCTACGCCCCTGGACCAGTTAGTCCTGCCTACACATCATATCCTTCAAGTGCCCCGGCATCAGCCATTACTCTAGGCTGTAGAGACTAAGTAGATCAGCTTGCTGGTTTAGATCAGTGGTGAGCGACCCAGCTTGCCAGTATCCACTCCAGCCATCCAAGCACATCCACTGACAATGCCAGTATCCTCTCTGGGCAGCCAAGCACATCCACGGTCAATGCCAGTATCCACTCCAGACAGCCAAGCACATCCTCTGACAATGCAAGTATCATCTCTGGGCAGCCATACCTGACCAGTTCAACAGCTTAGCATGATCTTCACGTAAGCTCTATTGAACCAGAATCTTACACGACCGTATATGGTTCACAGTCAGCCGCGTGTAACATGCACACACGGTACTTGCAACAATTATAGATGCACTGGGCAGGATGAAGAGGCGGTGGTAAGTCCAATGTCCGTCGAGTTTGTCAAGGTGGTTAGTTCACGGCACAGCGAGCAGCGGTCCAGATAACGACAGTGTCGGTTGTGCTGGTGAAGTGTTTCCTGCTCACATGCCGCCCACACCACCACACAATTGTCCCTGGTCTTGTCGGTATGCAGCAGCTGTAGTTGACTGATTACATACTGATCGGAGCACAGTGCAAGTCTGTGCTGACTGCCAAGAGCGGAGACATTCACGTCACGATGTAGTGAGCAGGACAGCTGTCCCAGGAATGGACAACCCTGTCTTAGATCACTGCTGATGATTAGAATATCCGCACAGGACCTGGCCACCCACAGAGCATTGTCAAAGGCTAAGATGGATGTGCAGGACTGTGCTAAGTAGTACAAGCTACCTTCAAGACAGAACTCACGTTGTGCTGGTGATCCAGTGGCTTCACCATCATACATCGTTCTGCTGCGTTGTTTGTCCCGCAGGGCACCGCCACCATGGCTGATGACTTTATTGCATTCTTCGTCGTCGGAGTTGATCTCCTTCATCACATCCATCTTGCCCTGCAGCAATGGAGAGCTTGTGGACCGACCCGCAAAGGTGAAACTATCACGTGACATATCCACCTCTGGGGCAGACTTCCGGCCAGCTCGAGCAGACGAGTCTGAGCCGCTAAAGGTTGTGACGCTCGTTACCACTTTGCTTGTGCTGTGTGGCCTTGTGAGATGTGGTCGTACTGGAGCATCTTCACGTCCCACCATAGTGGTAGCACGGTCTCGATGACCTTCTGGCAATGGCAGCTGTACTCCTGTCGTCCTGGTAGCAGACCTCTTTTCGGTTGTGACATGCTGCAGAGGACCTATCTTTCCACTGCTGTCAGGCTGTGTGAGCAGTTTGGTGTTGTACAGGAGAGGTGCATCGTTGCGACAATCCACGATTCCCAGCATGTTATGGTGTTGTGGTGAGAGAGCAAGGACAATCGGCTGCCTGCGATCCACAGCCCATACAACAGCATTGCACATCACCATCTCCACTATGCTGCACTTAGCTTGGTACAACAGAACAGAATCCACAGATTGACCACAAACACATGCATTCACACTTACTCATACACACATCCTCATAATACCACACACACACACACACACACACACACACACACACACACACACACACACACACACACACGCACACGCACACACACCTGTCCTGTCCTGTCCTGTTGAGCCACTGCCATGAAGGTTACGTGGGCCCCGGAGGGGCAGCTGAGAGAGAGGAGGAGCACACAGCCCTGTGACGATCCAGGTGATGCGGTAAGCGAAATCGGCGGGAGCAGGCGCAAACACATGTGAAACCCTGACGGTCCTGAACGGTCGGACGACTACAAGTCCGCGAGCAGCGATGACGGGCGCGGCCACGTGTAGACGCAAAGCAGCGGTCACAAGCCTGGCAGTGAGCGACGCAGCACAGCGGAGAAGCAGGCAGCGGCAGGGGCGCACCGACTGCTGACTGGGGGTAAGTACACTTGTGCCTTGCCAGACCTCCACGGGACTTCAGCCAACGGCCACACTCTCCACACTGGCATGCACCTTTCTGCTCCGCAACCGGCTTCGCACGCTCAGCCTTACATTTGTGGCGTGCGCGATCACTGGGGCGCGTAAACTGTCGGTCGCAGGTCGCACACACACACACACACACACACACACACACCCTAGACCTTAGTTTGTCGATAGTAAAGCTACACAGGTCCTTCGGAACCGGTCCAGTTGGTCAGATCATCACTGGACCAACTTGTTGGCCATCAACGTGTGTTTACTGCGGGGAGGCTATACATACCCACTATATCATACACAAGGTACATACCCACTATATCATACACAAGGTACATACCCACTACATCATACACAAGGTACATACCCACTATATCATACACAAGGTACATACCCACTATATCATACACAAGGTACATACCCACTACATCATACACAAGGTACATACCCACTATATCATACACAAGGTACTTACCCACTATGTCATACACAAGGTACTTACCCACTATATCATACACAAACTATATGAAAGATCATGGTATGGCGGAACCAATCAAAACTGCTTCCGGCGGTCCTGCTACAGCAGAAGCCCAAGTAGCTTCTCCTGGGATTGCACCATTCAACAGCTGGGAAGGCTAAAGAATTGATCGCTTCTCTTTAGATTAGTATACACCACACACCTTTTTGAAGTGGTTTTTCACTGTTCACCATGTCTGACCCAACTCACTCTCTGTCCAGTTACCAGTGTCACTGCTGTATTGACACCATCAAAAAAATGTTATCTTTCACATTGACACTTGTGCACCCATGGAAAATTGTCCTTCCATATTGACAACAGTCATAGAAATTTGGACATTACATAAGAAGAACACAGCCTGTTCACATGGAGCAGTCAGTCTATCATCGGTAAGAGCATCAAGGTAATCTCGTTGTTGCCGCTACAGTCAGACCTCGCTTAACTGCACACATCCGTTTTCCACAAAAATATCCGGATAGGCGAGGGAACCGGATAGTCGAACACACGTACTGTATGTGTGCATGGCATATGCTGTAAATCGGTATTGCAAGTCAACAAATATTCGGCGCATATTTTGTTTTCGGCTATTTTCGGCCTGGTCATGTTTTGCCGAAATTTTGTTTTGCAAGGTTCAGTGTGACAGAGTATACAGGCAGCAGCAGTACAGGCCGAAATTTGATGCGGCCGAAATGTGTGTTTAGCCCTGGAAGGCCGAAATTTGAATGGGCCGAACATATGTAGACTTACAGTAACCAGCGATTTTCGTCCGGATGGCGAGGGATCCGGATAAAAGAGGACCGGGTAAGCGAGGTCTGACTGCACACATTTCCTCATACCATGTACTGGTTTACAAGAGCATGCGTACCTCATTACTTTCCGAATTCCTTCCCTCCGCTACTTTCTAACTCAGTACAGTGGTTTTCATTTCTTGTTGGCTGAGTTTTACGAAATAAACAAGAAATGTTGTTCTTTTCGAACGAACAGGTCTGGGACCGAGGTCCAACAGTTTTGGGCGTACTGGTACGCCGCAGTCCCTCATCTTTTGTTTTCTTGCTTTGCAAGCTGGTTGCCTTTTTCTGGACTCCCTTGATTTCGTCAGTCGTAGATCTACCTGCCTTTCCGTTATGCCTCCAAGGAAATCCAAGGCCCCCTCGGCAGCGCAGCTGGTACCTCCAAGGAAAAAATCCAAGGCCCCCTCGGCAGCGCAGCTGACCGTGGAGCTCAATGCAATGAGGGAGAAGTTTGAGGCGGAAAAGGAAGAGAGCGCCCTGAGAATCAGGCTCCTCGAGGGACAGCTGGAACGGGGAAATGAGTCGTCCTCGTCCAAGCGTAAACGCCGTAATGTTTCTGTGTCGTCGTCGTCTTCATCTTCTTCGTCATCATCTTCTTCATCGTCCTCGTCATCAGATTCGTCTGACTCGTCGGATGACTCCCGCCGGAAAAGAAAAACCAAAAAATTCAAAAATCGAAGAAGTCGCGAAGATCCTCCACCTCGATGTCAGCGCGAAAGTGGAAGACAAGGTCTTATGAAGTGCAGCACGGCCTGAATGAGCAGCTGCAACGCCAACTCAAGAAGACCAGGCGGGACCTGCGGAAGCTGAAGGGTGGCCGAAGTCTCTCTAAGAGGCTCAGAAGAGGTGAGTCGTTGCTGTCTGCTAGACAAGAATGGTTGGTGGTGGCGGATGTGCATGGCCACGAGGCGGCCAGCAGGTTTCAAGAGGGGGGTGAGCTGGTCGACATCCTGTCGTCCTCCGAAAAGTCAAAAAAGCTAATCGCTGCGATTCAAAGCACGAAGCAAAGAGCCCCCACTGTTAACGTTAGGCAGCCCTTTCGTGGCAGTGCCCCAGCCACCTCGTCCAGGAGCTGGGGCAATTCCCCAATCCCCTTCACGCCGGGCGTCACAGCAACCCCTGCCCCAGCAGTTCCCCCCAGACCCCCCAGGCCTGTGTGCCACCGCTGCGGCAGCGCTGACCACTTCGTCAGATTCTGCACCCAGACCATCTCTGCCCCCGCTGCTAGAAAATAAGCCTGCTGTTGTTGCACCAATTCATTCCGATGAAGAAAGAGATGTTGATTCTTATTTGATGGAGGCTGATGGTGGGTGGGATGTGCGTGAAGTTGGTGTTCAAGATGTTCAAGTAGGTAGCCTAGCTAAATGTATGCAATTTTGGCGCATGATGGGGGCATCTAGGTTTATTCAAACCATAGTACTGCATGGATACGCACTGCCCTTCATAGAGGTCCCGCGTGCAAGAGAATTTGCAAACCACCGCAGTGCATGCGAGAATGCCGAGTTTGTTTGTGACTCGGTGGAAAGTCTGCTGAACCAGGGTTGCATTCAAGAAGTAAAAAGGGAGGATGTTGTAGTCACCAGTCCGTTAGGCGTTGTGAACAACGGCAAGAAGCTACGACTCATTGTGGACTTGAGGTATGTAAACAAGCATT